>NC_057808.1:406177856-406477856 GCF_018294505.1 Triticum aestivum
GAGGGGCGGCGGGCGAGGTGAGGGAGAGAGGAGGGGGGGTATATAAAGGGGGGGAGCTCGGCTTGGAGGAGGGGCAAGCTCCGGCGGCGGGGCTCGGACTCCCGTGTCCGCCATGGACACGGCGGCGGCGGCTCGTGCTGGCGAAGGAGAGGGCGCGGGGTGGGCCGGCGGCCTGGCGCGGCTGGGCTCGGCCCGGCGGGCGCGCGTGTTTTTTTTAAAATACGTTCCGCGGAAAATAATTCATAGAAAAATAAATAAAAGTCCAAAAAATATAAAATAAAATTTCCCCGTCTAGTTAGAAAATCTAGAATAGGGTGAACATTTTTTAACACAAAATAAATATTTTGAAAACATGCAATATTTTAATGCAATAAAAATTGCAAATAAAATCCAAATAAATCCCAATAAATGATTTTAACATTTTACCTCCAGTATTTCAATTGTTTTGGAGAAGTCATATTTTCTCCTCTCATTTATTTTTAAAATGAAATATTTTTCCGGAGAGAAAATAATTAAAACCAAAATCCTCGTCTTATTATTTGATGAAAATCAAATATGAAAATTCGAGAAATTCCCCAACTCTCTCCGAGGGTCCTTGAGTTGCTTAGGATTTATCGAGGATTTGTCAAAATGCAATAAAACATGATATGCAATGATGATCTATGTATAACATACCAAATTGAAAATTTGGGATGTTACAAAAACAGAATTTCATTTGAAGGTTTAGAGTTTGGCACATACAAATTTACTTGGAACGACAGGTAGATACCGCATATAGGAAGGTATGGTGGACTCATACGGCATAACTTTGGGGTTTAAGGGATTGGATGCACAAGTAGTATTCCCACTTAGTACAAGTGAAGGCTAGAAAAAGACTGGGAAGCGACCAACTAGAGAGCGACAACAGTCATGAACATGCATTAAAATTAATAAACATTGAGTGCAAGCATGAGTAGGATATAATCAACCATGAACATAAATATCGTGAAGGCTATGTTGATTTGTTTCAACTACATGCGTGAACATGTGCCAAGTCAAGTCACTCGAATCATTCAAAGGAGGATACCACCCCATCATACCACATCACAACCATTTTAATAGCATGTTGGCACGCAAGGTAAACCATTATAACTCATAGCTAATCAAGCATGGCACGAGCAACTATAATCTCTATTGTCATTGCAAATATGTTTATTCATAATAGGCTGAATCAGGAACGATGAACAAATCATATTTACAAAAACAAGAGAGGTCGAGTTCATACCAGCTTCTCTCATCTCAGTCAGTCCATCATATATCGTCATAATTGCCTTTCACTTGCACGACCGAATGATGTGAAAAATAATAATAGTGCACGTGCATTGGACTAAGCTAGAATCTGCGAGCATTCAATAAACAAGAGAAGACAAGGTAATATGGGCTCTTGGTTAAATCAACAATAATGCATATAAGAACAACTTCAACAATTTAATCATGGTCTTCTCCTATCGACCCCCAAAGAAAAGAAAAGAAATAAAACTATTTACACGGGAAAGCTCCCAACAAGCAAAAGCAGAACAGGAAATCTTTTTGGGTTTTCTTTTAATTATTACTACTACAGAAAGAAAGTAAACTAGCTAAAAGCTACAACTATTTTTTTGGTTTTTCTGAAGGTTTTTCAAACACACAAGAAGAAAGCATAAAAAAAGAAAATAAACTAGCATGAATAGTACAGTGAAAAAGTATGAGCACCGACATCTAGCAATGAGTGTGTAAACATAAATGTAATGTCGGTGAGAAATACGTACTCCCCCAAGCTTAGGCTTTTGGCCTAAGTTGGTTTATTGCCACGGATGGCCTGGCGGATATCCAAAGTTATAGCTAGGGTCATACTGAGATGCAGCGGCTATTGCCTCCTGAGCTGCAGCGTGGCGGCGAGCTGCCTCCGCCCATCTCTCGTACTCATCTGCCTCCTCTCCGGTAATAACATATCTTCCTTTTGCCTGATAATCAAAGAAGGTAGGAGCAGGAGAGTAATATGGACAGCGCGACGTCTGTCAAAGATTAAGCGATACTGGAGGGACTGCTCGTTCGTCTCAAGAAAACGATGATGAACCATGGCATTATAATCTAAACATTAGGCAGCTCAACATCATACTCACATATAGGTACCTCAAGAAAATCAGCTAGACGGGTTGCATAAATTCCTCCAAAGAAATCTCCATTAATTTTATTATTATGCAACCTACGTGCGACAATGGCTCCTAAATTATAATGTTTGTCCCCTAACACAGCACTCCTGAGAACACTGAGGTCAGGGACACACATGTGACATGCTTCATCCTTACCATTTATGGACCTACCTATGAAGAGAGCAAAATAATGTATAGCAGGAAAGTGAATACTCCCTATGGTAGCTTGTGTTATATCTCTAGATTCTCCCACTGTTATACTAGCAAGAAAATCTCTAAACTCATATTTGCGAGGCTCACTAGTGTTCCCCCATTGTGGGAGTTTGCAAGCAGTGGTAAAATCCTCTAAGTCCATGGTATAAGAATTTTCATAAAGATCAAACAGGACAGTTTGAGAATTGCGTGAAGATGAAAATTCAAACCTCCTCACAAAGGAACTAGTGAGATAGTGGTACTCACGGCACTTTTCCGCCTCAAATCTCACGAGATTAGCTTTACGCAAATATGCGTTAAATTCTTCCTTGATTCCTGCTCGATCCATAAAGTCTTCTGAAGGCCATTCACAAGGCCGCACTGGAGCGTCCCTTGGTGGTTCATCGTCAGCATCACGCATTGCAAGCCTGGGTCCTTGCTTCCTTGAAGAACCACCTTGGTACATTTTCCTAAACATATTTCATCCCCTGAAAAATTTCTGAAAATTTTAGTAACTTCAAATAAAAGTGAACCAAGCTCAACAAAATTCATAGCAACTAGTCCTACAAGTGCCTAGAGACTATATCATGCATTAGAACTACTTGGAACCATATAAATTTGACATGCAAGCTCAAGAACATGGTCACCTAGGCAGCACAAATTTGCAATGAATAAAGCACTAGAACAAAAACTAATTGGACCAATGGAGGAGTCACATACCAAGGAACAATCCCCCAAAGCAGTTTTGTGAGGGGTGCTTTGAGCAAGGAGATCGAAAATCGTAGCAAAATGAGCTAGAACTCGTGCTTGAGCTAGATGGTAATTTTTTTGGGAGGAAGAAGAAGTGTGTGGGTGCAGGAATAAGTGGAGGGGAGCCACCGTGGGCCCATGAGGCAGGGGGCCCACCCTGTAGGGGTGGGTGCGCCCTGGACCCTCGTGGCCAGGTGCTTGCTCCCCTGCTGTGTTCTCAGTGCCAGATATTCTCAAATATTCCAGAAAAAAATCATATTTCATTTTCGGGGCATTTGGAGAACTTTTATTTTCGGGGTATTTTTATATTGCACGGATAATTCAGAAAACAGACAGAAAATACTAATTTTGCTTTATTTCAACTAAATAACAGAAAGTAAAAAGAGGGTACAGAAGGTTGTGCCTTCTAACTTCATCCATCTCATGCTCATCAAAAGGAATCCACTAACAAGGTTGATCAAGTCTTGTTAACAAACTCAATCTGAATAGCATGAAACCGGAGAAATTTCGAATAACACTAAGTTACCTCAACGGGGATCTGCACATCCCCAATAATAAGAATATCATATTTCTTCTTGACAGTAGGAAGAGGAAATTCAAAACCTCCAAAAATAATCGACGGAATTTTTCCAATAGAATTGATACTATGGACTTAAGGTTGTTTCCTCGGACAGTGTACCATATGCTCATTACCATTAACATGAAAAGTGACATTGCCTTTGTTGCAATCAGTAACAGCCCCTGCAGTATTCAAAAAAGGTCTTCCAGGAATAATAGACATACTATCGTCCTCGGGAATATCAAGGATAACAAAGTCCGTTAAAATAGTAACGTTTGCAACCACAACAGGCACATCCTCACAAATACCGACAGGTATAGCAGTTGATTTATCAGCCATTTGCAAAGATATTTCAGTAGGTGTCAACTTATTCAAATCAAGTCTAAGATATAAAGAGAGAGGCATAACACTAACACCGGCTCCAAGATCACATAAAGTAGTTTTAACATAGTTTCTTTTAATGGAGCATGGTATAGTGGGTACTCCTGGATCTCATAGTTTCTTAGGTATTCCACCCTTAAAAGTATAATTAGCAAGCATGGTGGAAATTTCAGCTTCCGGTATCTTTCTTTTATTTGTAACAATTTCTTTCATGTACTTAGCATAAGGATTCATTTTGAGCATATCAGTCAAACGCATACGCAAAAAGATAGGTCCAATCATCTCAGCAAAGCGCTCAAAATCCTCATCATCCTTTTTCTTTGATGGTTTGGGAGGAAATGGCATGGTTTTCTGAACCCATGGTTCTCTTTCTTTACCGTGCTTCCTAGCAACCAAGTCTCTTTTATCATAACGTTGATTCTTTGATTGTGGCTTATCAAGATCAACAGCAGGTTCAATTTCTACATCATTATTATTACTAGGTTGAGCATCAACATGAGCATCATCATTAACATTATCACTAGGTTCATGTTCATTACCAGATTGTGTTTCAGCACCAGAAATAGAAATATCATTTGGATTCTCAGGTGTTTCAGCAATAGGTTCACTAGAAGTATGCAAAGTCCTATCATTTTTCTTTTTCTTCTTTTTAGAAGAACTAGGTGCATCATTATTATTTCTCTAAGAATCTTGCTCAATTCTCTTAGGGTGGCCTTCAGGATACAAAGGTTCCTGAGTCATCTTACCAGTTCTAGTAGCCACTCTAACAGCATAGTCATTATTTTTACTATTCAATTCATTGAGCAAATCATTCTGAGCTTTAAGTACTTGTTCTACTTGAGTGGTAACCATAGAAGCATGTTTACTAATGAGTTTAAGTTCACCTTTAACTCTAGACATATAATCACCCAAGTGTTTAATCATATAAGCATTTTTTTTTAATTTTCTACCAAAATAAGCATTAAAATCTTCTTGCTTAACCATAAAGTTATCAAACTCATCCAAACATTGGCTAGCAAACTTAGTAGGAGGGATTTCAGCTTTATCATATCTATAGAGAGAATTTACCTTTACTACCTGTGTCGGGTTATCAAGACCATGAGTTTCTTCAATAGGTGATGAATTAAGATCATATATTTCTTCAACAGGCGGTAAATTAAGACCATGTATTTCTTCAATAGGAGGTAAATTCTTAACATCTTTAGCTTTAATACCTTTTTGTTTCATAGATTTCTTTGCCTCTTGCATATCTTCAGGACTGAGAAATAGAACACCCCTCTTCTTCGGAGTTGGTTTAGGAATAGGCTCAGGAGCTGGCTCAGGAAGTGTCCAATTATTTTCATTTGTCAACATATTATTCAATGGTATTTCAGCTTCATCCGGTGTTCTTTCCCTGAAACCAGAACCAGCACAACTATCCAGGTAATCTCTGGAAGCATCGGTTAGTCCATTATAAAAGATATCAAGTATTTCATTTTTCTTGAGAGGATGATCAGGCAAAGCATTAAGTAATTGGAGAAGCCTCCCCCAAGCTTGTGGGAGACTCTCTTCTTCAATTTGCACAAAATTACATATTTCCCTTAAAGCAGCTTGTTTCTTATGAGCAGGGAAATATTTAGCAGAGAAGTAATAAATCATATCTTGGGGACTACGCACACAACCAGGATCAAGAGAATTAAACCATATCTTAGCATCACCCTTTAATGAGAACGGAAATATTTTATGGATATAAAAGTAGCGAGTTCTCTCATCATTAGTGAATAGGGTGGCTATATCATTTAATTTAGTAAGATGTGCCACAACAGTTTCAGATTCATAGCCATAAAAAGGATCAGATTCAACCAAAGTAATTCTATCAGGATTAATGGAGAATTCATAATCCTTATCAGTAACAAAGATAGGTGAAGTAGCATAAGCAGGATCATATTTCATTCTAGCATTCAGAGTTTTTTGTTTAAGCTTAGCTAATAGTTTCTTAAGATCACTTCTATCATTGCAAGCAAGAAAGTCTCTTTTAGTTTCTTCATCCATAACATAGACCTCAGGCACAACAGGCAATTCATATTTATTAGGGGGAGAGTCTTCATCATCACTATCATCAATATTATCAGTTTCAATAATTTCATTCTCTCTAGCCCTAGCAAGTTGTTCATCAAGAAATTCACCAAGTGGCACAGTAGTATCAAGCATAGAAGTAGTTTCATCATAAGTATCATGCATAGCAGAAGTGGCATCATTAATAAAATGCGACATATCAGAATTAATAGCAGAAGCAGGTTTAGGTGTCGCAAGCTTACTCAAAATAGAAGGTGAATCAAGTGTAGAGCTAGATGGCAGTTCCTTACCTCCCCTCGTAGTTGAGGGATAAATTTTTGTTTTCTCGTCTTTCAAGTTCCTCATAATGACCAGCAGATATAAATCCCAAGTTACTCAAACAATAGAGCTATGCTCCCCGGCAACGGCGCCAGAAAATAGTCTTGATAACCCACAAGTACAGGGGATCGCAACAGTTTTCGAGGGTAGAGTATTCAACCCAAATTTATTGATTCGAAACAAGGGGAGCCAAAGAATATTCTCAAGTATTAGCAGCTGAGTTGTCAATTCAACCACACCTGGATAACTTAATATCTGTAGCAAAGTATTTAGTAGCAAAGTAATATGGAAGTAACGGTAACGGTAGAAAAAGTAATATTTTTGGGTTTTGTAGTGATTGTAACAATAGCAACGGAAAAGTAAATAAGAGAAGAAAAATATGTGAAAAGCTCGTAGGCATTGGATCGGTGATGGAGAATTATGCCGGATGCGGTTCATCATGTAACAATCCTAACATAGGGTGACACAGAACTAGCTCCAATTCATCAATGTAATGTAGGCATGTATTCCGAATATAGTCATACGTGCTTATGGAAAAGAACTTGCATGCCATCTTTTGTCCTACCCTCCCGTGGCAGCGGGGTCCTAATGGAAACTAAGGGATATTAAGGCCTCCTTTTAATAGAGCACCGGACCAAAGCATTAACACATAGTGAATACATGAACTCCTCAAACTATGGTCATCACCGGGAGTGGTCCTGATTATTGTCACTTCGAGGTTGCCGGATCATAACACATAGTAGGTGACTATAGACTTGCAAGATAGGATCAAGAACTCACATATATTCATGAAAACATAAATAGGTTCAGATCTGAAATCATGGCACTCAGGCCCTAGTGACAAGCATTAAGCATAGCAAAGTCATAGCAACATCAATCTCAGAACATAGTGGATACTAGGGATCAAACCCTAACAAAACTAACTTGATTACATGATAAATCTCATCCAACCCATCACCGTCCAGCAAGCCTACGATGGAATTACTCATGCATGGCGGTGAGCATCATTAAGTTGGTGATGGAGGATGGTTGATGATGACGATGGCGACGGATTCCCCTCTCCAGAGCCCCGAACGGACTCCAGATCAGCCCTCCCGAGAGGTTTTAGGGCTTGGCGGCGGCTCCGTATCGTAAAACGCGATGAATCCTTTTCTCTGATTTTTCTCCCCAAACACGAATATATGGAGTTGGAGTTGAGGTCGGTGGAGCAACAAGGGGCCCACGAGGCAGGGGGCGCGCCCAGGGGGGCAAGCGCGCCCCCACCCTCGTGGACAGGTGGTGGGCCCCCTGGCCTTGATTCTTTCGCCAATATTGTTAATATTTTCCAAAAATAAGTTCCGTGGAGTTTCAGGTCATTCCGAGAACTTTTGTTTCTGCAGATAAATAACACCATGGCAATTCTGCTGAAAACAACGCCAGTCCGAGTTAGTTCCATTCAAATCATGCAGGTTAGAGTCCAAAACAAGGGCAAAAGTGTTTGGAAAAGTAGCTACGACGGAGACGTATCACGAAGCTCACCGACCCTCGGGCGGAGTCGGTGCTAAAGAGGATGGCCGCCGACCTGAAGCCTGGCGACCCACGGGTGGCGAAGCTGACGGGAGCCATGATCGTCAAGGAGTTCATGGCGCAGCGCGTGGCTCCCCTCCAGGCACGCGCGCGCCCCTTGTGGAAGCTCGGGGACGAAGGGGATGACCTCCGCCTGCATCCGGAGGCCCTGTCTGACGAGGAGCTTACCACAGTCCTCCGCTCCTTGGTTGGGGATGACCAGGGGTACCCGTTGAGGGAGTCCTGGATTAAGGGGTCCTCGGGCGTCCAGACTATGATACGTAGGCCGGACTGATGGGTTGTGAAGAGACAAGATCGAAGACTCTTTCCCGTGTCCGGATGGGACTCTCCTTGGCGTGGAAGGCAAGCTTGGCGCCCTGATATGAAGATTCCTTTCTCTATAACCGACTTTGTACAACCCTAGTCCCCTCCTGTGTCTATATAAACCGGAAGGCTTAGTCCATAGAGGCAATCATAATCATAGTCATACAGGCTCGACTTTTAGGGTTTTAGCCAGTACGATCTCGAGGTAGATTAACTCTTGTAATACTCATATTCATCAAGATCAATCAAGCATGAAGTAGGGTATTACCTCAATAGAGAGGGCCCGAACCTGGGTAAACATCATGTCCCCGTCTCCTGTTACCATCAACCTTAGACGCACAGTTCGGGACCCCCTACCCGAGATCCGCCGGTTTTGACACCGACATTGGTGCTTTCATTGAGAGTTCCACGACGTTGTCTTCAAGAGGTTCGATGGCCCCGTCGATCATCTACAACAATGTTGTCTAGGGGGAAGTCTTCCTCCCCGGACAAATCTTCGTATTCGGCGGCTTCGCACTGCGGGCCAACTCGCTTGGCCATCTAGAGCAGATCGACAGCTATGCCCCTGGCCATCAGGTAAGATTTGGAAGCTTGAACTACGTCGCTGATATCCGCGGAGACTTGATATTCGATGGATTCGAGCCCACGGCAGCCGCTCCCTGCCATCGCGATGAACATGACTTAAATCTATCATCGGACCACACCCATGAGATAGCGCCTGTAACTGCTCTGGCCCTAGATCCGGAGTTGATCGCGCACTACAAAAAAATACACTTCCTTGATGATACATGTTTGTCACAGTAGGTCAGGTTTTCTGTCATGCATGTACATCCCTGACAAAATTATGACAGAATCAGGATAGTCATACATGTGCTGGCGTCGAAGTGTTCCATGACATTACCAAAATTATCATCACGGAAGTGTCCACTTCCATGACGATAAATCACGCGTCACAGAAGTGCTTTCGTCAAGGGTGACCGACACGTGGCATCCACCGTAACGGAATGCCATTAAGCTATCAGGTCCGATTTTGGATCCGATAACCCGTTAACAGCTGGGACCAATGGGAAATTTCCACGTGTAAAATTCTGATTGGCCGGAGGGAACACCTGTCAGCTCGTCAGTGGGCCAGATGTCGCCCATCCATTGGAGGAAACATGCCTACGATACGTCGAGACATGGCTGGGCCCAACAGAGGCCCATATAGGTTAAAAAGGCCGGCCCAGTCAAAGGCCCGTAGTACTTACTCAGGTACTAGTGGGCCAGCCCAATAACGGCCCATTTACAGCCCGAAGCCAGATCTGGCCCATTAATTGTTCACCGAATATTTGGGCCCATTTACGGCCCAAAGCCAGATCTGGCCCGTTAATTGTTCGCCGAATATTTGGGCCCAATTACAGCCCAGTGACTTTCGGCCTGTTAGAGGCCCGATGCAGACATGGGCCCATTTCAGCCCGGTGTGACTTTTGGCCTGGGAATGGCCTGTGCTGCCCATGGGCCATATATGGTCCGACGGGACATCGGGCCCACTAACGGCCCGTGATAAAGGTGGCAACAGTTAAGCCCAATGTGACTTTGGGCCTGTTAAAGGCCTGTCGCATAATTCGGCCTGTTGATGTCTGTACTAAGCTTTCGGCCTCTTAAAGGCCCATGATATCAGTGGGCCAACTAAGGCCCGAGATATGTTTCGGCCTGGTAACTGCCCGTGATATAACTGGGCCCAAAAAGGCAAGGTCTACATTTCAGCCTGCTGAAGGCCCGTCGACGACTAGTGAAAATTGACGCCCAACATGCATTTCGGCCTGCTAAAGGCCCATGGTTTCATCTGGGCCGTAACAGGCCAGTACAATATTCAGCCTGTTAATGGCCCAACGCTACCTGGGCCAAACTAAGCGCTGGGTCCACAAAAGGCCCAACTAAAATATAGGCCGGTGTAAGTTGTGGGCCTCGCGCAAAGTGTGAAGGCCCCAATCATTCGGGCCCCAGAAAGATGCAGGCCGGCCCAATTGTGGCCCGCTAAACACCATGCCCGTTAGAGGCGAATGTTTCGGCCCGCTCGACTACATCTGATTTTTTTCGGATAGCGAATAATGGCAGTAACTAGTAGGAATTAAGAACAAACCTACTCTATACAATAAAGAAATTACAGCATAGTAACTAAGAATAAACCTACACTATACGATAAAGGATTTATGGTATATTACATCCACTGGGCATCGAAGTTCGCCACCAGTGATCATAAAGCACAACGAAGAAGCAGATTACAAAAACTGGGCACCATTGCAGCGTAACAAAATAATACTGAACCGAGACCACTTCCAAGATAGTTCAAGAAAGGTTAGCCTTGCGCGGTAACTGCTGCGCAAGCTGCTGAGCAAGGTTGTGAGACCGGCCTAGCATGTCGGTCATAGCTTCCAGGTGTAGCTGTTTAGCGATGAGGTTCTCATTGGTGTTCTCCACAATATTTCTTAGAGATAGGACTTCAAGTCGAAGTTGAGTTGCAGAATGCCTTTCTGCTAGAACTTAGGACTGAAGAAGTCGAACTGATTCAAACAACGAATTCTGTGAGCTTGTCTGACTGCTAGTCTCAAGTAACTTGAACACTGCATCAAGACAAGACTTTGGGGTTGTCTCGCTATCTTCAAGATGTTTTGCCTTCTTTGCTGCAATATATGTTGGGTTTGTCTCACAGCCTTCAGCAGACTTGTGCATGCCATCAGGCATATCACCCTGAAACAAAGCAGAGAGATGACAGGTTTTGCACATGTATAAACAAAGATGATAACTGTGCTGTCAATTCCATCCAATTTCAAATTAGAAAATAAAGAGTAAGTTCAAAATATCAATAACATAATTTGGCATTGTTCATAATGCGGGGAGCTTCACCACACTACTGTATTATCATGTCAACATAACAAGCATAGATGAAGGGCAAAGAAAATCATTGTATCAATTTTGGTTAATGTGCATGGCATGTTGTTCATATCATCAGCCACATCAGTAAGATAAAACAGGAGATGATAAGGTGCAAACGTGGGCTGCTTCACCACACACTGGATTATAGATCCACAAAAACAAGCATACATATAGGGAGTATTGAGTAATGTGCATGGTATGAATAAGGAATTTGGTTTTACAAGTAAAACTTAGAACTTACGGTTCTTGCGAACATGCATTTTGGTAGAAACCGCAAACTAAACAGCAGTAAATGATAGGGAGTATGAGCAAATTAAACAACATTTGAGGATAAAGGCTTTAGAAGGACTGACTTACATTAACAGTTAACACCGGCTTTATAATGCCCTTCTCCATGTCAAGGGAAGGATAACTCAAGAATTTCAGCACCGAATCTTCTTCATAAGCATTGCCTGTACTCTACATTTTGTAGAGAGTAATTATAGATATGATAATACTGGAAGGGATAGAGGAAAATGAAGATAAGATGCAGATTGATGCTACATAATCAACTACCAATCCTTGGAAGTACAAGCGTTACAGGACAAAATGTACTGACAAGAGCAATGGGCTACACTTCTGCACTGGCATTGTCTGTGTATTCTACTTTTTGGTAAGATTAAATATAGGTCTGATCTTTTTTAGTAAATGGTGGGCGAGGGAGATAAGATGTAGAATTCTACACCATGAACCAATCCCTCTTCCCATAATACAAGAGTGTTTTGAACACTGGTGTACTGTACAAAACGTTATTATATTATGGGATGGAGGGAGTATCTGTTAATGTAAGTACAGTGATAGACGACGTTCAGTCCTTACAAGAGGACTGCAGAGCTAAACCTCTTCAAACGCATTGGGTTGATTCTAAATTTATGTAAGAGTCCATACAGATCTTATAATGTCCACCAAATGGACGATAACGAGGCTAACATGTGCAGTGATGCTACATAATCAAACAGCTATGAAAGTAAGTATGGTCATACAGGGCAAGAGGTACTCACAAGAGCAATGCAGTGTGCAGTATAGTTGCGAGATTCTGTGGTCCCTTGAGAATGAATGTTCTTCTGCTAACAGTTTTCGTACAAGTGAGACGTTAAGGCAAATGCAGAAATGTAGTTCAAATTGTGATGTGATATCATAGACAGTACGCTGCAGCCGAGACCAATTTGTAACAAGATTATTCCAGTCACCGTCAGATAAATGTAGCACCGGAGACTTTATAGAAATTTCGTTTAGAGGCTTGCCATCGAAGTGCGCTTGCCTCAGGTAGGAACGATACTTCATCAACGAGTGCTTGAAAAGCGGAACCAACCCTTGCTCATCTTCACAATCTAGTTTGGTCCTCGCCTATTTAAAAGAATGAAATCTTGTGTCTTCGATCAGCAAAAACATATGCAGTAATGACCATGAATAACATTAGTACATTACTTACTCGTAAGTTGCAGAGGAAGACTGGAAATTGTTCTATGTCTGCGGTATAATCTTTCCATGAAGGAAAGATGCGCACAAAGTTCGTGACAACAATATAAGCTTTGTCTTCTAAACTGGGAAGAAATGGAACAGGGGTCCTATTTGCTGCAATTGGGGCTCTCTCTGGTTCAAAAAGGGATTTGGCAACTGGATTTGGTGTACTCTTTGCTGGAATGGGGGTTTGCGTCGTAGAGCGGGTGCTATGTCAACTGGCATAATCATAATGTTTGCTGCAGTTGGGGTCTGCTGAGTTGGGGCATCACAAATGACCAGTGTAGTAGGGCTAGAGTCTGCTAGAGTTGGGGTGTTTTGTGGGTCAGGTGATATTGAACCTACACCTAATGGGCTATTTGATTTATCAGGTGCCACTACCTTTTCCAAATACTTTGCTTGTGCTCCTCGATGATCAGCAATCGCCCTCTTCCTTTTCAACGTCTGATACACAAGAACAACATTTGAATGGATAAATATGGTATGATGACAGATGTAATATGTACTGAAAATGGATAGGCAGGGCGTATTCACATACACGATGTGTAAACTAAGCTAATGGCAGTTCAACAAAGTAGAAGCAATGCAAAGCATCAGTTGCAAGATATGTGTGACCAATGTAACCTTGGAAAGTTAGAGCAAGCACCTTGATGGGTGAATAAGATAGGGCATCTTCCTCTGACTCCTCCACTAGGGAGCTACATTGACTTAGGTCTCCCTCTAGATCAGAATCACTGTTAGGATCATATTCTGAGCATGAATCTGTAGGTGGAGAGCGTTTGCATTGCATTGCATCCAGAGTTGATTTCAGTCCTTAATGCCAAGTTTGACAGCCATGGCATTGTTCTGCTTTATTCTTTTCATGCGCGCAAGCTCATAATCATTATGATGTTGTTCAGAATATGAGATTCATGAAAACATAAAAAGTAGTCAGATTATCTATGGAATGCATTGCGGATTCAACTCGAAGAGTGTCTCCCTTTAAACCCCTGCATATGCAAAGTTCACCCCCAACCGTGCTGACCAGACCACACACAGAAATACAAACCCCTTATGTCTCTATAACAGGCAGACACACATTTCAAAACTGAAGTAGGAACATTAGAATCATATGAAATTCGTATTTGAACAAATAAACTAAGGAATTATGAGTGGCATAATGTTTAGCTTCAAGGGTGGAGTGTTGGTAGTGGGACACAAAGCAAGTAGGCAGATTGTATTCCATTTGAAAGATCAAAGCCTATGTAAAAGCTGGAAATGACACTTTCTTTCTATACAATGCAGTGTTCGTTGCCCACACATGATGGAAGGGATCACATAGAGAAATACTATTCA
Source organism: Triticum aestivum (assembly GCF_018294505.1). Taxonomy (NCBI): domain Eukaryota; kingdom Viridiplantae; phylum Streptophyta; class Magnoliopsida; order Poales; family Poaceae; genus Triticum; species Triticum aestivum. The sequence continues at coordinate 406,191,903 of NC_057808.1, forward strand.
CTCAGGTCTACGGTTGTAGTATTTAGAAACAGGGTGGTCCACCCTAAAAGAATATTGACAACAAATATGACAAGGCAAGCATAGATGTAGTGAATCAATCATTTACTTGTGAGCTTACTAGGACAAGTATGCAAAATTGTAACTACAGTAAGAGACCGTCCAAAATCTGAAACAAGAAGTTTGTCTAGCACTTATTGTTTGCAACTAATCGACGCGAATAATTGGATATTATATCGAATGAGTAAGAAAGACAAGTAAAATTGTCAACAAACCTGGCTTGCAGTAGTAATCTGGGTCATATTGTCACTACGACCAACAATCCAAAATGACTAGTGTCTGTTCCTAGGGCCGGAATTTTGAAAACCCTGTGAACTTTACAGGTACTAAAGATTACCGAAATACATCTGAACCATTAAGTGTAGGTAGCACTGAGCACACCACAAACCCTAATGATAGTCCTACCTAATGAGTAATGAATCAATTAGAAAATGGGTGATGAGGAGTGGATTTTGAGTGTTGAGGACGTATCTCAGGATACATCGGGTTGGCTTAGTGGATGCTGCACGCCTGAGTCCTGAACGGACTGGGAAGGTAGGCACGGCGGCGCGCCCGGGCAGCCGTGACGCTGTTGGGCGAGCGGCTCCTGACCTCCTGTTAGTCCAGCGTCTCCTCCTAGAGTCATGCCATCCGGGACGGCAAGTCGACGGCGAGGCAGGCGGCTGGGGGCGAGTAGAGATCGGAAGCACGCAGCAGAACAGAGGGGAATCGGGGCCTGGGACGACCCAAAATCCCAGGGTGGGCCGGCCCACCGTGGGCACCCTGTAAAGATACACACCCGAGCGGCGAACATGCATTTTTGAAACTAATTTAGGAACATTTAGCTGACCAATTAAACGACTCTGTTTTAATAATATCAGATTCGTATTTGAACAACTAAGCTTGTTTAGCTTGATGGGTGGAGCAGTGCTATTATGACACGAAGCACGTATTCCGATCATATAGTGATCATAAAAGGGGGAAACCAGAGAAATGATATTTAGCAGCCATTGTTTGCTTCAAAATAAGAACTAAATTCTAAGAGCTGAAAAGAAAGTAGAGTAACCAAGTTAAGATCTATTTTCTGGTAGAGATCAAAGAGTTGAGGAGATATGAATTACCACCTCTCTTGCGGCGCCGTGTAGGCATCGGGGGTGCGATGGCTATCGGTGGCGTTGAAGCAGATCTGCGACAGTAGACGCGTGCATCAGGGGATAAGTCCCGTTGCGGTGGAAGAGAAGGTCGTGTGAGCAGCCCCGGCAAAGAGGACGACGGCGCCGATGAAGCGAGAGGACGTGATGCAAGGCTCTTGGTCCGTCACTGTGGATGAGAAACGTCCATCTCTAGCAGTGGATGGTGCGGTCTTGGCAGGCGCTCCGGCATGGTGGAGGACGGTGGCGATGGATGTGGTGGAGGACGGCGGCGATGGATGGGGTGGAGGACGGCGGCGATGGATGGGGTGGCGGACGGAGGTTGTGGTGGGGATGGTGTTCTAGCACGGACGGTGTATGAATGGGAAAATGGAGGGAGAGGTATGGGGAACCATGTTTTTGGGACGCGCCTGTCTGAAATATGGGAAAGTTACAAACTTAGCCCCCGTTTAAAATTTGGATGTCTCGTCGGTTGGGGATACGATGGTAATCTCCCATCTCGCCAATATTTGCCCAGAGCGATTTCGGGTGAGGAGAGGGTGGTTGGCGCCCATGGTTGGCGCCCACGGTGTATGAACGGGGCTGACAGGTAGGGTGGTTGTGTCACGTCTGAATGAAGTTACAAACCTGCCCCTATTGAAAATATTTGCCTACATCGATTTCGGCCGAGTCGAGTTTGTTTTGCCGCCCACCGTGTATGAATGGGGAAATGGAGGGAGAAACAGAGGTCTTTCGGACGAGCTTGAATCAAATGTGTTTTGCTGCCCATGTTTGGCGCCCACCGTGTCGGAATGGGCTCAGAGGCGGTCGTGTCACGTCTAATTGAAGTTACTATCCTACCCCTATTTAGAGCAGTGGAAATCGGGCCGATGGATTGTCCGTGTAATGGGTAGACAATAATTTCCATCTCCCAAACACTTGGCTTCGGGCAGCCGACGTGGGAGTGGACATTTTGCCGCTTCTTTCGAATTTTGGGACAATAAGCATCCACGTTTACCCTGGCAACTAAATTCGAATCCATTTTGTATTCCTATACGAATCTTTATAAATCATTCTATGTGTTTTTATATATCTTCAAAAGGACGACAAAGATGTATTCCACTGTCATATATGAATATGGTTTACAAATGCCGATACTCAAATTCAGAAGCTAGAATCCAGTTTAAGGTGAATTCGAATATTTGGAACACTTCAAGTCCAACTCAAATGTCACACGCAGCATAATGTGTACTCCCATTTAGATATGTACACAAGCGATGTATCAAGATTCAAATACCGAGTCAATCAACCAAGAATGTACAGAACTAACAGACATATAAACACTTATAGAGTATATGGATCAATAATATCAACTAACATACATAAGCCAGGCCGCTGTACTTTTTTTTGCTACAACAACATCCTTTTTTTAGCCAAGCTACTACAGCATCTTGGCCCTTTTCGATGCGTGCCACTTATGGTCCATCTATACTACTATTATTGATGAATGCACATTCAGCCCGATTGGCGTATTTGTAGGTCTGGCACAACAATCAAAATGAAATGTCTCTGAGTCTTATCAATTAATACAGACTTGTGCTCAAATAAAATTACAAACCAAAAAACAAAAAAAAATTATTACATGATCTCTAAAACAAATGGTTTGATTGATTACATGAACAAACAACACAAAGGTTATTCAACGATGGAAAGAACATTTCACCTATGATTTACCAAGTGGGAATTTAATTTCCTTTTTTCCTCCAGGACCTTAACAATGTGGTCAGTCTCAGCTTGCTTCGTTTTGAAATCCACCAAATATTTAATGGTTGTCTTGAGTACTGCTACTGATTGTGCTGTTTGCTTCCTCAACATGTCAACTTCATCTCTAAGTGCAGAAGCAGAATCTCTTTCTACCACTAGTTTAGCCTCCAGAGCATCAGCAGTTGGCAATTCATAATGCACGATTGGGCCGGTGCCACTTCTATGGGATGATACAACGTCCATGGGGACCTCGCTCTTTGATCTTGGGCTAACCTGTTTTGCCATTAAAGTTCCGATTGGATTCAGAAAAGTTGAAGTTAGCAAAACATCTCAACTGGGAGTTATAACAACAAACAAGCTAAACAAACAAGGAATTAAAGAGTTTCAATTCGATGTTGAAAAGTAGTTATTAACATCATTGTAACCCGTTGTTGCAGCAGCAAAGCAGTTAAACAAACAAGTAGCTATTTAAGTTCCGGCAAACAGGTAATTCTTAACAGTAAGTATCAAACACATAGATAGGCGCAGTCTATAATAGGATTAACAGGCCGTGGCATTATGTAATCAGTAGCAAACTAAATTAAGCCAAGCAACATAATTGAACAATTTTGCAATAAGTGGCTAACTAAAATTCCGAGAAGCAGGTAACTGAACTTACGCTAGTTCTTTGTACACGCACACTGCAACTTCTTTCTCGCTTACAAGCTTGTACGAAGGAGTCCATGGCATCAATTGCTTGGATACGCAATGCCAATACTTCTTTCTTCCCACGCTGCATTGGTAAGTCGAATGGTTAACCTGGTAAGATGGTGCGTCCTTGATATGTTATATGAGGATGTGTAGTCAGACTAGTTGTAGCCACACACACATCACACTGGCTTTTACTGTATATTTCATGCGATTACTTTTGGCATATCGAGATCTAAGCAATCTACAATAGGATGAAAAGACTGGCATCCTTCACATTATTGGCGAACTCAGTTCATAGAAACAAGCAATTCAACCATTCTGTGGGTAAATCAAAAGCGCCACTGGAATATTTTTCACTACCCCAATCATACACGCAAAAAGGGGCGACGCCACCATAGGGGCTGGTATGGGCGGCCGCCTCAGGTGGCTCGAAAGTGTGCACCTAGTTTGAGTCGTCCAGGTTGGCCCAGGCTATTTTTGTTCGTCCCAACGCACGAGCAGGCAATGTAAAAAATGAAGAAAAATGTTTCAACTTGGATAGGCCAATAACATAAGTGCAAGGCAGGCCCTATAGCAGGCTCGCGGCCCAAACGAGCGCCTCCCATATCGATCGACAGCAGGAAAAATCCCAATTCATCCGCTCCAGCCTCCAGTCTGGTTCGCTCCTAACCTAGCCGCCACTGGACAGATCGACACAGCACTTCCTCACGCCCTCGTTGGAGGGCGGTCGCCGGGCTTCAAGCGAACGGAAGGACAAGAAGATGAAGATCCAACCCTGGGTGTAGCCTGCGTGGGGGGCAGCGGCGGCAGCACGGGCATGGCATCGAGCTTGCGCAAACGGACAGTCGCAGCTTGCAAGAGTAGCATGCGCAACGAGCTGGTACATCACATCCCTGATTATATCTAATTCAACTCTTCAATTTCTGGCCAATAGTTAAACCTGACGGTGTTGTAAAACTGCTTGTATGTATGGAATCTATGAGAAAATCACACCAATTTCTACTTATTTTATAACTCCCCCAATCAATACTGAACTGACTGACTCTGATGTATCTAATCAAGTTTCCGGTGCAAACATCCAAGCTCATGTTATTCTTGAGCCTGAAGTGTCTAATGAACAGACTGCTAATGAAGGATTTGATGCAAACATTTTACATGCTCCTGGTGATGAACATATAGTGTCTAATGAGGGACCTAATGCAAGCATTTTGCAAGCTCTCATTGAAGGATTTAGTGTCTAATGATGATCTGCTATGTTGAGAGAGACATAGAGATTTGCAGGCATTGATGACAAGCAAATTATAATGCATTTTCATGGCTTGAGGAAACGTCGAGGCCATGTACCAGAAAGTCCCCTTATCATGACAACATAGCATAAATACTTTTCTAATCTGTTGTTTGAAACTATTGGCATACTTGTGCAGGATAGATATATTGATATGCTGTTTGCGCATTGGTTATAGGTGCAATTACACTTCGATATTTTGAGCCAGAGAACGAATAATTCAAGCAGGTACATACCATGTTTGTAGTACTTGTACACCATGTTGCATTTTGTGTTTTTTGGTGCTTGCATCATTTAGTGTTTATAATCTGAACTACTTTGGATCATTAGCTGGTTTTCAAAGTGCATGTAGCTTCACATTTCTCAAGTTATGTTGATTTCCGGAGTGCAAGTGCCTTCATATTTTTTAAGTTAAATGTTCGCCCCTAGTAACTTGAATTTGTGGATCCGCCACTGCACACAAATCATACACGAATGCTAGTACGAATTAAATGAAATGCAGGGACTTACGCTAGCTCGTTGTACACACTCACTGCAGCTCTGCTTGCGCTTGGGATGTTCCATGTACAAGTCCATGTTACCACTTGCTTGGATGTGCAGGCCTTGTGCTCCTTGCATCCCCCTCTGCATTTTTGACACGACGAATGGTTCATGAAATAAGAGGAATCGACCTTGCTGTTGTACCGGAGGACAGATACTTACAAGGTTATACGGGTGTGCAGGATGTGTACCAGATCCCGTAGCGCCGTCATGCTTTGCTAAAAAATGGATTTGCTTGTTTCAGATGATATCTCCAGAAGAAATAAGAGTTAAAGTCAGAGTTGGATAGGCGTGTAAGCTAAGAGAGTAGTGAAAGGATATCCAAACATCGTCGGAACAGTGCACAAGGGAGTGATGTGTGGATACCTAGTTCGGGCCGGCGTTTGGTCATGCTCGCCTAGCTAGAGTGCGGGTCACTTCAGAGCCGTTGAGGGTGATGCGCTGGCGTTGGCTGGCCGTGCACGGATGCAGATCTTGAGTGGCAGTGGAGCGCTACGATGCGGTGGACGAGACCGTTGGTGAAGCCCCAGCGGCCTCGGGGGCGGAGGCGCGACGATGTGCTCGGTGAAGTAGCCCCGGTGAGCTGGGAGACGGCGTCGGTGAAGCGCACCTGATGCGGTGGAAGTCGGTGTCTATGAGGCACGTCCGTTGCAGCGACCGATGTTGTCGGTGGACCACCTGGTGTGGTGGACGAGGGCGTAGATGAGGTAGCTGCGGTGTGGTGGTGAAGCGCGACCGTTGTCTTCGTCGTCGTCGTCCGGCACAGAGGTGGGGAAAGAGATGAGACGAGGGGTGATTCAAACTTTGCTTGGGTTGGCGGCGAATTTGGGATTTGAGCAATCTGGGCGCGGAAGTGGACGGTGGAGAAGGGAGATTTTGCAGGTCTGGAATTGGGTCCGCCAGATATTTCAATCCGAAATGTGGAAGCGCGAACTTATTTTGCCGTCGTCCTTTTTGTGGGGGGGAGGGGGGAGGTAGGAGGGGGGTGGGTGGCTGGGTGCTAAGCGTCCGTCCGACACACGCGACCACCACGACACGACCCTTGTCTGCCTGGTGCGCCTACATTTGAGAATGCAAATGAATCTTCTTTCATTTGCAAATGAATCTGTATGTATTACCATGCCCGTGTTTTCCTTGCAATAATTAGTAATTCGAAACGAGATACTATAAATTAATTAATGAGGAGTTATTTGAAAAAAATCGAAACGGTATCCACGCTAACGTGGATTAGAGTGTGTGCCACATAATTAGTTATTCAAATTAGAGTGTGTGTCACATAGCGATCTCCAATTCTAACGTGGATTTCGCATTTCACTGTATCCACGCTACTTTTTAATACAAATTCATATGTATATGATGAACACCATGGTAGTGAGAAAACTTTTGGATGGATTCAAACATATGACCTAGAAAATAGCACAACAAATCGAGACAATGTCAACTTTTCGAAACCTAGTATGGCACGAATTCGAAATAATTACCAATATGCATGGTCCTCAGTTCAAATCTTACAATGTACACCGAATTGAAACATCGATATTAAGTCTCGTACTATCTACATTCAAATGTTGTTTTTAGCCCCCCCCCCCCGCACACGCTACATACTTACTGTATCGGTCAATATTCCTCTCCTAATCACCTTAGGAAGCGATCGATTTCCAACACACATCCATTCTTTCTCTCCATGTTTCGATCTCTAACTCTCTCAACTACAGAACCCCCTTTTTCCACTCTGTTACCAAATGTATTTACCTCACACACCCGCCATTGCACCCCATGCCTACCTCTCTCTCTCTCTCTCCCTCTCCCACTCACCCTCTCGCGCTAAATACATGCATTCCCTATCTAGCCCCCAACCTCTCATGCGCATGCATGCACGTTGTCTATCTAGGTCACTCCCTCGAGACTGTCTCACTCTTTCTTCTGCACGGTGGGCCTCACTCGCTCAATCTCGCTCTCTTTATCTGAGTCTCATTTAACCTCGTTTTCTTTCACACACAAATGATATATCTCCCTGTTCGGGCCTCGATCAACACACTCTATACTCTCTCACACAGATTTTCTATCTAGGTCAGTCCATCGAAGCCGCCCCCAGTCTTTCGACCTCATGGCGGGCCATGCTCTCTCTCTCTCTCTATCTCTCTCCCTCTCTCTCTCCCTCTCTCTCTGTCTGTCCCTCTCTGTATGTCTCGATTGACCTCGCTCTTTCTCGGACAAAAACGATATATCACCATGTTTGAGCCCAATTCGACTTATTCACATTGTATACTCTCTCACGCACATTGTCTATCTATGTCACTCTCTCCAACCCGTCTCACTCTTTCGATCGCACGACAACCCTATGTGATCGATTGACCTTGCTTCCTCCCACGCACAAAATATATCTACATGTGTGTGACTGGATCATCTTTCAAGCTCTATCTTACAGCCCTCACCCTTACCAAAAGCTCAATCGGAAAATATCTCTCCAGAGCATATATATATGTTCAATGAATGTCGGACCACACTCACTTTGTGTCTCTATCTATATGTCTCTCGATTGACCTCGCTTTCTCACGCCGTATCTTCCACATATTGAAGCTACCTCTCCATCCCTCGCAAAGCTGGAGCTATTTACATTGCGAGGGGCACTCCAACCTTGGATTAATTTGTGTAGGCATTTATTCTGGTCGGTTTAGATTATATTTTCGTAGCATTCGGCCCACAACTACTCCAAACACCGTTGCAACCCCCGCAACTCCCCTAGTTGATTTTCCTCTGGCTCGGTCATCGCTCTCTCACACGTCCTTTCTCGCCTTCAACGTCGCACCATGGTATTATTGCAAAAAACTCTGTTGTTCTCTTTAATTATTATAAATAAGCTACAAAACTACACACCGATAGTCCACTTGGAATGGAACAAGTTTCGACCCACAAATTAAAGTGCTACAAACTACACACCGAGGGGCCCACATGTCATGAAACAAATTTGGACCCATATACAAATTAAAAAATAAAGGATGAGGATCGAACATGCCACCAGGGCCTTCAAGCCCCACGTCAATAGGCAACATACGTAGAACAACAATATTTGTTGTACCTCCCTTTGTTCACATAATTTTTTTATATTACCATAGCCTATTTAATGGATAACATGTAATATTATTTTTAGTACTATTCGCCTTCACTTACTGGTGGGTTCCATGTGTGCTCTCTCTCTCTCACCTCCCCTTCTGCGTTTAGATGCACGGGCAAACACGAAGAACTCGCAGGCGATGTTGCCGTTGACCATATCTGGACGCGTTCACAAGTTACAGCACCAGTTTCACGTGCTAGCAGCACTAGTCAGTGTGTACGTTCAATGCACGTTAATTTGGAAGTATATTAAGTGCATGCGGATATTAAGTAGGATATTATTTGTGTGTTATTATGTGATTAGCACTATTGCGTGAAATTAACTGCACGCCAAACGTGTTGAGCGCTCGACATTGTAACAGTCTAGGTCATTGGATGACAAGGAATACATGTGGCTTGATGACGTTTTATATTTAATTTGATACGGCTCTAGTAGAACATTCAATCGATCAAACCATAGATTTCGTTTAGTCTGACTCCGACTTTAAATTATACGACGATCGATCTAAAATAAACGAAAATGATAAACGTTCGGATTTTAAGCATGGCAATCCGAACGTTTTTCATGGCAAATTTAGATTACGCGGCGGTGGCGGGGGCGTCTTGCGATGGCAAGCGGCTCCTCTGCCGTGCTCTGTGTGTCGTCGGGCCACTAACCGACGGCGACGGCGGCGCCTTGCGCCGTTGTTGGCGTACTCCTGGACGTTGGCCTTGCTTCAAGGAAGGCCAAAATGTTCTGGACTTTTGAGCGATTCAACTGGCGGGAGGAGGCGACTGGCGTCGGTGCAAGGAAGCGGTCGACGGCGGCCATCCATGCCGCTGAGGGGGGCACTGGCACCCGCGCTGGGACAGGCATTGTCAACGGCGCGGCGGAGACATTCGTGTGCACGGGCACCGGCACAGGGGCGCACGTCAGTGCACGCACAGACACATGCACTGGAAGGTGCACGGGCACTGGAACGGGCGTGCGCGTCAGTGCACGCGCAGGCGCATGCGCTGGCAGGTGCACGGGCGCGTGAAAGTCGGCGGGGACCTCGTGGAACCCCATGGCATCAAGCTCGGCGACAATGTGCTTCTCCCAACCCATCAATGCCACGGGGATGGGCGCTGGCGCAGTCGAGGCGACGGGAGCCGGAACGGGAGCGGGGACAGGCGCGACTTCTTCCCGCAAGGCCAGTTCAAGATCGTCCCAAAGCGCCTTATGTTCTTGAGACTCCGGTTGGGTGTCTTGCTCAGGAAACTGGAAGACTAAGGGCAGACCATCGTGATGCGGCATGGCGTACATTTAGGTCAGGCTGGTTGGAGGTAGATGACAGGAGAATCGGAGAGGAAGAGAGAAGATTGTAGCGATACCGGGTAGTGCGGGGTTGATTTTAAACTACGGCGCCGGCGACATTAAAAGTGGGAGTAGTTGGGACGAAGGTGGGCGACGGAGCCTGGTCAAAGGGCTCGCCTCCTGGTGAGTCTGCACAGCGGTCTGGTCGCACGCCTCCCTGTCAGCCGGCGCAGCGGTCTGCTCGCACGCCTCCCGTCGACTCACACTCTTGCTCGGACGGCACCTGCCGACGAGAAGCGGGACTCGTGGCGGCACGTAAACGCCCATGGTTTCAATACTGAAAGCATTCGCCTTAACGTGACAGGTGTTTGTTCCAAAATACCTTGGCTCTTCATTTGTGCAACTTGTCATAAGCAGCCTGTCCCAAATTGAAGAAGAAAATGATGAAGTAATATTTGTGCCATATCACGTGACCATGCTTAGTTTCAAGAATTTATGGTCACTTTTGGATTTTCTAAAATTTAAGATCCAGGATTCGAAACAATATCATAACCTGCATCATGCAATAAATTTTCAAGCCATACATCTGTCCTGTTGTATTTCTTAAGAAAGGATTTGGTCAAACATTTTGCTTAGTTAGACTTCAGACAATTTATATATGCAGAGCAAAAGGATAATCCCTCCGTACCAGTGCATTGCCTGATATATTAACTCAAGTACTAGGCACGAACAAACGGGCTCAATTCTGTGCTCATCCTGGTGTAGTAGTAGTAGTACTAGCAATGCAGTTGACGGGTGACCTTGGCGAGCGGCGACCGAGGGAATTGCACCGTGCTCGGCACGGTAGGTAACGTTGTCTAGTTACTAAAGCATCACTCCGTTGTTCATCGGTAGTCATTATGGACCGGGGACATGAGGGGAATTTCCTAGGGCTGGAATTCTGGCCGCCAGATATTTCGACTCGAAACGCGGACGCTCGACGGGTTGGGGTTGCCTAATGTGCGTACCACACACGCCACCAGAAGGAAACGAGCCCGGTTTTTTTTATTTTTTTAGGATCAACACGAGCCAAGGTCTGGCTGGTACGCCGTTGGGTCCTACGATTCGAGAATATGAAAGGAACCTTTTAAATTGCCGAACGAATCTATGTGTATTACAATGCCCGTATTTTCCTTGCAAATACTAATCCCAACGTGGTAATTGGTTTATGACGAGTTGTTGAATTAGAGTGAGTTTGTGATATAGTGATCTCAACGTGGATTTCACATTTCATGGTATCCCTAGTAAGTTTTGCAATGCAAATTCAAATTTAAAAGATGAACAATATGGAGGTGAGAAAAATTTGTATGTATCAAGCATATGACCACACACACACACACACGAACACAACAACAATCCAATAAGTATAGTGCATCTATTTTTCCAAACCATGCATGTATGACACGAATTCAAAAATACTCCTTCTGTTCCTAAATATTAGTCTTTTAGGGATTTCAACAAGCGACTACATACGGAGCAAAATGAGTGAATCTACACTCTAAAATATGTCTATATACATCCGTATGTGCTAGTCCATTTGAAATCTCTAAAAAGACTAATATTTAGGAACGAAGGGAGTAAAATGTAAGACATGCATGGTCCTCAATTCAATATTTAAAACGAACATGAAACTAAAACATGAATATTCAGTCTAGTACTATAGTACATGCAAATGTTGTGTTTAATTAGGCGGAGCTATGATTGTCGGGGGTCAACCCCCCGACCTTAGATAAAATTGTGAAGCTCTGTTTAGGGTTGTTTAGATTATATTTGTCCCCACCCTCCCAACCACCGATTGGTTGTGCACCCCCACCCCTCCTCCCCGGGTGAATATCATGTGCCCCCATACCTTAGATGCTATATGCCGATACGAGTTGCCCGGAGCTTGTAGATCTGAGATATAGCAGCTCACATGATGTCTTAATATTTTTACAGGAAACCTTGATGAGTTTGAGAATTGCACACAATTTGTACAAAAACTACTCAGATGCCCTTGGATCCCATATCCAATGACCTCGAAGCTCGTATCACCGTAGCATCTAAGATGAAGGAGGACATCATATTCTCCTGTATGTAAGAATATCATGTGCTACCACACCTTAGATGCTTCGGTGATACAAGCTCTTCGGAGCCGTTGGATTTGTGACCCAACACCTCCTCGGTGGTTCGAATGGTTTTTTGCAGAAAAGCCCCCAAAGAGTTCAGCCACTGCTTACAAGCACAAAGACTGCTCAGGTGCCATTGGATCTCAGATCAAACAACCTCGAAGCTCGTATCACCGTAGCATCCAAGCTGCGAGAGCACCTTATGTTTTCTCACACGGGAGAATATGAGGTGCTCCCGCACCATAGATTCTATGGTGATACGAGTTCACGGAGATCTAACGGCCCACAGTAGGAGGTTTGAATGTTTTTGCAATATATGGCTGAGAGAGTTTGGGAATTGCGCAGAAAGTACAAGTACTACGCATGCACCATCCGATCACTGATCATACGACCTAGATGCTCATATCACCGTAGTGGGTAATTAAGCTATGGGGAGCACCTAATATGAGCAACGGGGAGCCGTTGGATCCAAGATGCAGCGGCACGCATGAGGCCTGAATGTTTTATTTGCAAATAAACCTTTGGAGAGTTTGGAAATTGCGCATAATTACAAAGACTACTCCCAAGCCATTGGATCTCACTTCCAACGGTGTAAAAACTCGTATCACCATAACATCCAAGCTGCGGGGTGGATGTGATATTCTATGCCGCTGCCATTTTTGTTCGTAAACTTGCAAAATATGTGTAACTCGTGCCGTTACTTGTCTAACCGCACAAAGTGCTTGTTCAAAAAAACATCCTACACTGAAATATCGGAACAACACACGGGGGTCCCACTTGTCATTAATCAAATTTGGACCTAAAACTAACAAATCTGAAAGACGAGATTTGAACTGGCAACCTGGACTACAAAGCGTAAGTCGATAGCCTGAAACAACAACGGTTGTTGGCTTTGTCCCATAACTTGATTTTATACAGTATTACGTTGAGTAGAGTAGAGGGAGTGCATCGTCAACACGTGCATGACTGTTGACTCACTTAATGGTGGGTCCCAGGTCTGTTATCTCTCTCTTCTCTCCATCGTCTAACCTTTGCACGGGCACACACGAAGAGCAGCGCTAGCTTGCCGTCGTGTTATTACAACTAAAAAAAGCTTGGAAAATAGAAGAATCGCCTAGAACAAGAGACATTGTGGCTGGTCGAGACGGAGCTAACCACACCTATCCTCCGTGCCATGTTAGCATGATGAAGCTGTGTGGCTAGTGGGGTGTTTTCGACCGATTGGATGGGTCCCGAGGTCGAACCATAGGTACTACGTCTGATACAGTAAATTTTTACATGCACATTTTTCCTCCGTGCCGAGACATGGCACACCCTACCGCGCGGTTTCGGGGTCCTCCCGGGTGGTGCACGCATATATTCTTCCTGACGTGGGACGCCCTACCGCGCGTTTTTGCCGAAGCAAGTAAATGAGTCGTCAAATCACGAAAGACCACCTTTCCCGCCGAGTACATCAGTGAAGCACGGTGACTAGCTAGTTGGGCTAGTTCGACCGATTAGCTAGGCCGCCGCCACATTTGTTTTTTCACCCTTTTTTATCTACTTGCCGGCAGGTAAATTTAAATATCCACCGTGGCGTTGCTCTGGTGTTTGAGTGCAGCAGGATTTTTAATTTTTTGATTGACGGGAGCAGGCGCGACAGGATTTTTAATTTTTTGATTGATGGGAGCAGGCACGGCAGTAATTAGTCACGATGACTCCGCTTGTAAAACCCACTGCTCCCTGATGTGAGAAGTCGTCGACTGGTGTTTCACCATGGTGAAAACCAAAAGATTCCCCGCTCCTCGGCTGGCTCCCTCCGCCTTCCCATAGATTGCATTGCCTTTCAGCCGTTTCGCCCCCTGCATCACCAACGTCGTGCGCCTCGAGAAGCAGAGGGACTTTGGTGGTGTTTAGGCGCCCTCTGCATGGGCATGTCCATGTCTCGGCGCAACATGACCGTTGGATCAAACTCCGATGGTGTAGATCAGTCACTGTAGTACAGAGCCTCTGGGTGTGTTTGGTTGCATTCTCATCTCAATATAGTTGTTTCCTCTTCGTGTGTTTGTGTTAACCTACTAGTGTTGACTCATGCACCCTTCATACACCCTGCCTAACACTATCCGTGCTTCATATGGTTCATGTTTTGTGGAGTATTGTAGCACCGTACTCTCCGTGAGATGTAGACCTAGTTCTGTTAACATTGATCTCACCGTTCATTCTCGACCGGACAGTCAAAAAAGCGGTACTATGTTACTACATTACTGTTCATATAGTTGACATGCGCACAACATCATTTGTTGTCGTCGTATCTTACTACACTAGCAACAAGATTATGTAGTACTGACGTATGAACTACTGCGCATGCCTAGTAGTAGGAGCACTGTGTATGTTCAAGTGGCTGCCGTGTTTCGCACTCCTCCGTCGTAAGAGTGGAAACGCTTGCTGTTATCATTTTTTCTTCTTCAGAAAAACAGTGGACACGCTCTACCGTGCGGATCCTCCTCCTGCTTCCTCATGTTGTGGGACACGCACTAAATTACTCACTTTCGCCGACGTGTGGAACAGCCAGCATCGGGGTCCACCAGCCATGCACTAAATTACTCCGTAGTAGAGTGACGGTAGACTACCCCGATCGAAGCGCCGCAGTAATGCCCAATGAGCCGTCAAATCACAAAACCCCCTCCGTTCCAGCAGTAAGTTGGACGGACGAAGCAACCATCATTTCACTCTTCTCTCTCAGCTTCCTCTCTACCCAACTCGCTTCTCCCTCATGTTGTTCCTCATTTCTTCAAGAAAACCCCGACCTGCTTCTGCCATTGTTCTTCTCTCCCAAAGAAGGAAAGGTGAGCGCATCAATGGTGTTGATTCTGGCCAAGGCCCGGTCTTGCAACCCCGAGACTGATCCTATAACTCCCTCTCTTTTCTTCTTTTCGGTTTGTGATTATGGTTTCTTTTCTTTTTTTCTATTTGATAGTTTCTTGATGGACGCTGGAGCACCGGCCGAAGTGATGTCTATCACTCTGGCCAAAACCGTCGAGGCTCATGGTATGAAGAAGCGCAAGCACCCCGCCGAGACTATCGCAGACAAGCTCAAAGCCATCGCCCTGTCCAAGCCCCCCTCTCTGGGATCCCTCATTAAGCAAGTCCAGGTAATATCTCTTCTTGATGATCTTTTTATCCATCTTGATCGTGTTTTTTCATCTAACACGCAGTACTACTACTAGTAGTACAACTTTCTGGGTGATCTTGCATGTGATTTTTGTGTGCCAAATGACGGTTCTAAATTCCTCTTTGACCAAAACATGCGAGAGGATGACATTGATTTCTTATAGATTACTTTCAACTACTCCCTCTGTCCCAAATTTCTTGTCTTAGATTTGTCTAGATACGGATGTATCTAATACTAAAATGTGACTTGATACATCCGTATCTAGACAAATCTAAGAAAAGAATTTTGGGACGGAGGGAGTACTTTATGAACATCAATGCTACCTTTGAAGAGGGTATATTTGCCTCAGTAAATTGTGTTATGGATATTGCAAGTAATCCCTCTGCTCTCATGCCATTGAAGACATGCTCTAGTGTCTTTGTTCACTCATTTCTGTGCGTATATGTATTCATATATGGAGTATAATATCAAAAATCATCTTATATTTCTCAATGGAGGTAGTAATAAAATATGGTTTCTGTTTGAATTCGAACCAGGTCCGCAGTGGAGATGAAGTTCTCAAAGTCATGCCGTGTGAACTGGAAGACCTGAGGATGAGTTCTACTGCAAAACTATCCAGCTGTTGTGTCCTTGTCGCCACGTGTCCTGAACTAGTGTTTTCCTGTAGCATTGTTGTCAGGCGTGTTCTCGAGGCTGTACTTGACCACAACAATTTCCTGGCTGTGCCTTCGATTACGAAGGGTGTGGTTCTTGTAAAGCTTCCCAACAAATCTGATGCGGCCTGTCTCCATCATCATGTTTATGAGTGGAAAGACCACTCTGTTAGGTTCTCCAAGGTTGACAAGATGGTGATGGTGCATGTAGACATCTCTCACGAAGTCCATGGCCTAGTCAGTTATGCGGGGTTCATCCCATAGGTTGGTGGCAAGAAATAGTCTGCAGAGTTTAATTAGTACAACTTTGCTTGTCTGTAGTAAGTACTATTTTTCAGTACTTGATTTGTGTTTGTGAACCCTGTATTGATTATTAGTACCGCCGCTTTTGGTGTGTGGTCAGTCCTGAGAACGGTCTATGTTATTGTCTGTCCACTCAATTCAGTCTGTATATTTTGAAGTATCCAGATAATCTTTTTTGCGAGGACGGTTTATCAATTATGGTTACACTCCAATATCTGTATGCATTGCAGGGTTTATCGCACCCACCAGGATTTCCAGTCCCATGGATGTTCGATCCATACGATTTGTCACGACCTTTGGACTGTCCTGCTTGTGGGAGTAGGCGGGGCCCTGATGTCTACTACACAACCTTCTTCTTGTAGACATTGTTGGGCCTCCAAGTGCAGAGGTTTGTAGGACAGTAGAAAATTTACCTCAAGTGGATGACCTAAGGTTTATCAATCTGTGGGAGGCGTAGGATGAAGATGGTCTCTCTCAAACAACCCTGCAACCAAATAACAAAGAGTCTCTTGTGTCCCCAACACACCCAATACAATGGTAAATTGTATAGGTGCACTAGTTCGGCGAAGAGATGGTGATACAAGTGCAATATGGATGGTAGATATAGGTTTTTGTAATCTGAAAATATAAAAACAGCAAGGTAGAAAGTGGTAAAAGTGAGCATAAATGGTATTGCAATGCGTTGAAACAAGGCCTAGGGTTCATACTTTCACTAGTGCAAGTTCTCTCAACAATAATAACATAACTGGATCATATAACTATCCCTCAATCATGCAACAAAGAGTCACTCCAAAGTCACTAATAGTGGAGAACAAACGAAGAGATTATGGTAGGGTACGAAACCACCTCAAAGTTATTCTTTCTGATCGATCTATTCAAGAGTCCGTAGTAAAATAACACGAAGCTATTCTTTCCGTTCAATCTATCATAGAGTTCGTACTAGAATAACACCTTAAGACACAAATCAACCAAAACCGTAATTTCTCCTAGATACTCCAATATAACCTCAAGTATCTGTGGGTATGATTATACGATATGCATCACACAATCTTAGATTCATCTATTCAAACCAACACAAAGTACTCCAAAGAGTGCCCCAAAGTTTCTACCGGAGAGTCAAGACGAAAACGTGTGCCAACCCCTATGCATAAGTTCACGAGGTCACGGAACCCGCAAGTTGATCACCAAAACATACATCAAGTGAATCACGTGATATCCCATTGTCACCACAGATAAGCACATGCAAGACATACATCAAGTGTTCTCAAATCCTTAAAGACTCAATCCGATAAGATAACTTCAAAGGGAAAACTCAATCCATTACAAGAGAGCAGAGGGGAAGAAACATCATAAGATCCAACTATAATAGCAAAGCTCGCGATACATCAAGATCGTACCACCTCAAGAACACGAGAGAGAGAGAGATCAAACACATAGCTACTAGTACATACCCTCAGCCCCGAGGGTGAACTACTCCCTCGTCGTCATGGAGACCGCCGGGATGATGAAGATGGCCACCGGTGACGGTCTCCCCCTCCGGCAGGGTGATGGAACAGGGTCCCGATTGGTTTTTGGTGGCTACAGAGGCTTGCGGCGGCGGAACTCCCGATCTATTCTGTTCCATGATGTTTTTAGGGTATATGGATATACATAGGTGAAAGAAGTCGGCCAGGGGAGCCACGAGGGTGGGGGGCGCGCCTCCCTGCCTCGTGGCTTCCTCGAAGCTTCCCTGACGTCTACTCCAAGTCTCCTCGATTGCTTCCGTTCCAAAAATAACTCTCCCGAAGGTTTCATTCCGTTTGGACTTCGTTTGATATTCCTTGTCTTTCAAACACTGAAATAGGCAAGAAAACAACAATTTGGGCTGGGCCTCCGGTTAATAGGTTCGTCCCAAAAATAATATAAAAGTGTTTAGTAAAGCCCATAAACATCCAAAACAGATAATATAATAGCATGAATACTTCATAAATTATAGATACGTTGGAGACGTAACAGCATCCCCAAGCTTAATTCCTGCTCGTCCTCGAGTAGGTAAATGATAAAAGAAATAATTTATGAAGTGTGAATGCTAGCAGGTGCACAAGTTTGATCAATGATAATTGCTATCACCTTTGCTAGCATTATTATATATCATAACAGTAGCTCAACTCATAAAGCTTCTCATGATCAAGTAACAAGCTATTCACATGTTAAAGCATAGATCATAAACTTTCTTGAAAACTAACAAACCGTGTTATTAGTCATCAAACAATTACAATTCATCTTATTTTCAGGAAGGGTCTATGTCAGAGCTTTAATTCAGCAAACTTCACATACTCAACTATCATTTAGTCTTTCACAATTGCTAACACTCACGTGATATTTATGGGTTCAAAGTTTTAATCAGACACAGAGAAAGATAGGGGCTTATAGATTCGCCTCCCAACCTTTTACCTCAAGGGTAATGTCAACAATAATAGTTCATGATGCCTTACATCCAATTGGATATATATATATCAGGATCTTTCCAACACAATGTGCTTGCCAAAGGATAAAATGTAAAAAGGAAAGGTGAAGATCACCATGACTCTTGCATAAGGTATAAGACAAGAATAAAGGATAGGCCCTTCGCAGAGGGAAGCAGAGGTTGTCATGCGCTTTTATAGTTGGATGCACAAAATCTTAATGCGAAAGAACGTCACTTTATATTGCCACTTGTGATAGGGATCTTTATTATGCAGTCCGTCGCTTTTATTACTTCCACATCACAAGATCGTATAAAGCTTATTTTCTCCACACTAATAGATCATACATATTTAGAGAGCAATTTTTATTGCATGCACCGATGAAAACTTACTTGAAGGATCTTACTCAATCCATAGGTAGGTATGGTGGACTCTCATGGCAATACTTGTCTAAGGGATGTTTGGAAGCACAAGTAGTATCTCTACTTGGTGCAAAGAATTTGGTTAGCATGAGGGGGAAAGGCAAGCTCAACATGTTGGATGATCCATGACAATATACTTTATTTCATATATAAGAAAACATATCCCATTACGTTGTCTTCCTTGTCCAACATCAACCTTTTAACATGTCATATTTTAATGAGTGCTCACAATTACAAAAGATGTCCAATATAGTATATTTATATGTGAAATCTCTCTTCCTTCAATATTCTTTCATGAATTGTTCAAGTGACCAATACAATGTTTGCTAACCTTCAATAAATTTACCACCTCTACTTCTTATATGTGAAGTCATTACTCCCCATGGGATAAGTATATGAAACATATATAAATTTCAGATTTACGATATTCAAACCATTCAACTATTTACTCATAGGATATAAGTGAAGCACACGAGTAAATGACAAACTACTCCAAAAAGATACAAGTGAAGATCAATGAGTAGTTAAATAATTATTTAGCTATGTGAAGAATCTCCCATTTAATAATTTCAGATCTTGATATTTTATTCAAACAGAAAGCAAAAAAATGACATTATAAGAATAGCAAACATCACGTGAAGAAGCAAAAACTTAGGATCAACCGATACTAACCGATAGTTGTTGAAGAAGAAAGGTGGGATGCCAACCGGGGCATCCCCAAGCTTAGACGCTTGAGACTTCTTGAAATATTATCTTGGGATGCCTTAGGCATCCCCAATCTTGAGCTTTTGTGTCTCCTTAATTCCTCTCATATCACGGGGTCCCTAAATCTCAAAAGCTTCATCCACACAAAACTCAACAAGGACTTGTGAGATAAGTTAGTATAAACCAATGCAAAAACCTATCATACTCTACTGTAGCAAATCACTAAAATTATTATTCAACATTGCATACTAAATGCCTCTGCATATTTAATAGTCCTATCCTCAAATAGAATCATTAAAGAAGCAAACATATGCAAACAATGCAGACATAACAGCAATCTGCCTAAACAGGACAGTCTGTAAAGAATGCAGCAAGATCCATACTTCCCTAGATCCAAAAATTATGAAAGAAAATTCCCACTTTATTAAAATTATCATAGCTTATTGTGCAAAAGGTTTCAACATTTTATCACATTCTGACTTTTCTAGGGAATTTTTGCAACATCGGTAAACTTTCTGTTTTTAAACAGCAACATGTAGACTTGTAAAATAGGTATAGTAAAGGCTATCGATGCCACTTTTATTGAAATAAAAGATGCAAAACATTGTTCTAAATAACAGCAAGCAAATCCTAACAAAATAAATTGACGCTCCAAGAAAAACACATATCATGTGGTGAATAAAAATATAGCTCCAAGTAAAGTTACCGATGAACGAAGACAAAAGAGGGGATGCCATCTGGGGCATCCCCAAGCTTAGGCTCTTGGTTATCCTTGAATTTTACCTTGGGGTGACTTGGGCATCCCCAATCTTAGGCTCTTGCCACTCCTTATTCCATAGTACATCGAATCTTTACCCAAAACTTGAAAACTTCACAACACAAAACTTAACAGAAAACTCGTAAGCTCCGTTAGTATAAGAAAATAAATCACCACTTAGGTACTGTTGTGAACTCATTATTTATTTATATTGGTGTAATATCTACTGTATTCCAACTTCTCTATGGTTCATACCCTCCGATACTACTCATAGATTCATCAAAATAAGCAAACAACACGTAGAAAACAGAATCTGTCAAAAACAGAACAGTCTGTAGTAATATGTATCAAACGTATACTTCTGGATCCAAAAATTCTGAAATAAATTGGTGGACCTGAGGAATTTGTCTAGTAACCATCTTCAAAAAGAATCTACTAAATAGCACTCTCCAGTAAAAAGTTTTAGCTAATCTCGTGAGCGCTAACATTTCTGTTTTTTACAACAAGATCATAAAGACTTCACCCAAGTCTTCCCAAAGGTTCTACTTGGCACAAACACTAATTAAAACATAAAACCACATCTAAACTGAGGCTAGATAGATTATTTATTACTAAACAGGAACAAAAAGCAAGAATCAAAAATAAGGTTGGGTTGCCTCCCAACAAGCGCTAACGTTTAACGCCCCTAGCTAGGCATGATGATTTCAATGATGCTCACATAAAAGATAAGAATTGAAACATAAAGAGAGCGTCATGAAGAATATGACTAGCACATTTAAGTCTAACCCACGTCCTATGCATAGGGATTTTGTGAGCAAACAACTTATGGGAACAATAATCAACTAGGATAGGAAGGCAAAACAAGCATAACTTCAAAACTTTAAGCACATAGAGAGGAAACTTGATATTATTGAAATATGTAGAAGCATATGATCCTCTCTCATAATAATTTTCAGGAGCATCATGAATGAATTCAACAATATAACCAGCACATAAAGCATTCCTTTCATGATCTACTTGCATAGAAATTTTATTACTCTCCACATAAGCAAATTTGTTCTCATGAATAGTAGTGGGAGCAAACTCAACAAAACAACTATCATGTAAAGCATAACCCAATTGAAAATTAAAATCATGATGACAATTTTCATGGTTATCTTTATTCTTTATAGCATATGTGTCATCACAATAATCATCATAAATAGGAGGCATGCTTTCATCATAATAAATTTGCTCATCAAAACATGGGGGACTAAACATATCATCTTCATCAAACATAGCATCCCCAAGCTTGTGGCTTTGCATATCATTAGCATGGGTATTCAAAGAATTCATACTAACAACATTGCAATCATGCTCATCATTCACATATTTTATGCCAAGCATTCTATGTAATTCTTCTTCTAGTACTTGAGCACAATTTTCCTTCCCATCATTTTCACGTGAGACATTAAAAAGATGAAGCATATGAGGCAACCTTAATTCCGTTTTTTGTAGTTTTCTTTTATAGACTAAACGAGTGATAAAACAAGAAACTAAAAGATTCGATTGCAAGACCTAAAGATATACCTTCAAGCACTAACCTCCCCGGCAACGGCGCCAGAAACTGCTTGATGTCTACTACACAACCTTCTTCTTGTAGACGTTGTTGGGCCTCCAAGTGCAGAGGTTTCTAGGACAGTAGCAAATTTCCCTCAAGTGGATGACCTAAGGTTTATCAATCCGTGGGAGGCGTAGGATGAAGATGGTCTGTCTCAAACAACCCTGCAACCAAATAATAAAGAGTCTCTTGTGTCCCAACACACCCAATACAATGGTAAATTGTATAGGTGCACTAGTTCGGCGAAGAAATGGTGATACAAGTGCAATATGGATGGTAGATATAGGTTTTCGTAATCTGAAAATATAAAGACAGCAAGGTAGCAAGTGGTAAAAGTGAGCATAAACGGTATTGCAATGCATTGAAACAAGGCCTAGGGTTCATACTTTCACTAGTGTAAGTTCTCTCAACAATAATAACATAACTGGATCATATAACTATCCCTCAATCATGCAACAAAGAGTCACTCCAAAGTCACTAATAGCGAAGAACAAATGCATAGATTATGGTAGGGTACGAAACCACCTCAAAGTTATTCTTTCTGATCGATCTATTCAAGAGTCCGTAGTAAAATAACACGAAGCTATTCATTCCGTTCAATCTATCATAGAGTTCGTACTAGAATAACACCTTAAGACACAAATCAACCAAAACCATAATGTCACCTAGATACTCCAATGTCACCTCAAGTATCCGTGGGTATGATTATGCGATATGCATCACACAATCTCAAATTCATCTATTCAAACCAACACAAAGTACTTCAAAGAGTGCCCCAAAGTTTCTACCAGAGAGTTAAGACGAAAATGTGTGCCAACCCCTATGCATAAGTTCACGAGGTCACGGAACCCGCAAGTTGATCACCAAAACATACATCAAGTGAATCACGTGATATCCCATTGTCACGACAGATAAGCACATGAAAGACATACATCAAGTGTTCTCAAATCCTTAAAGACTCAATCCGATAAGATAACTTCAAAGGGAAAACTCAATCCATTACAAGAGAGTAGAGGGGAAGAAACATCATAAGATCCAACTATAATAGCAAAGCTCGCGATACATCAAGATCGTACCACCTCAAGAACACGAGAGAGAGAGAGAGATCAAACACATAGCTACTGGTACATACCCTCAGCCCCGAGGGTGAACTACTCCCTCGTCGTCATGGAGACCGCCGGGATGATGAAGATGGCCACCGGTGAGGGTCTCCCCCTCTGGCAGGGTGCCGGAACAGGGTCCCGATTGGTTTTTGGTGGCTACAGAGGCTTGCGGCGGCGGAACTCCCTATCTATTCTGTTCCATGATGTTTTTAGGGTATATGGATATATATAGGTGAAAGAAGTCGGTCAGGGGAGCCACGAGGGGCCCACAAGGGTGGGGGCGCGCCTCCCTGCCTCGTGGCTTCCTCGAAGCTTCCCTGACGTCTACTCCAAGTCTCCTGGATTGCTTCCGTTCCAAAAATAACTCTCCCGAAGGTTTCATTCCGTTTGGACTCCGTTTGATATTACTTGTCTTCGAAACATTGAAATAGGCAAGAAAACAGCAATTTGGGCTGGGCCTCCGGTTAATAGGTTAGTCCCAAAAATAATATAGAAGTGTTTAGTAAAGCCCATAAACATCCGAAACAGATAATATAATAGCATGAATACTTCATAAATTATAGATACGTTGGAGACGTATCAGCCCCTCCATGCCACCCGTAGTTGGACGATCAATCTTCTGTTTAGTACTTCAACATAGTGATTTCCTGGTAAGGATTCACTCGTGTCACATCAAGTAAATCTTATTGATTTACTGTCTAAATCTTATTGATTTAATGTCATGTTTTCTTTCTTTTCCTGCAATTTTACGATGTAGGTTTTGCCATGTGACATTCATCACAGAATAAACCGTTTGGTTTGCTCTACGATGGCTATTTTTGCAGGTTTCACTTCTTATGTCGTGTCAGTAACGAAGGCACTGTCCATCACTTATATTACTGGAAAAAATTGGATCAGTCTGTTGTCTGAGTACAAGCTGAATCCCTATGATGAACTGCAGTTTGGTTTAACAAAAATGCCACAATTAGTCCTTCTCGTGGTTAAAAGAAATGAAGAAAAAAACTGGATCACGGTCACGAAGCCTAGTCAAGTTAGAAAGCTGATCATAGCAGACCAGACACGATCGCCGCTGTCTCGCACATCGGTACCACCTTCAGCAACGGATTCAGCACCGGCAGTTGCTCTAGCACTGACAGCGGCTGCAGCTCAGTCTGATCCAGCTGAGGATTGGGCACCGACCATGTCAGCGGATCAGGCTGATCTACCGGAGGATCGGGCATCGACACCGGAACCTGCTCCGACACCGGCACCAGCTCTACAAGGAGCACCATCTCCGGCAGCAGCAGCGGCTTCGGCACCTGCACCAACACTTGCACTTGCATCTGCTTCGGCCTGTGCAGCGGCAACCGAACGAGCAGTTGCACCGGCAACATACTGGGCTGCAGTTCGCACTTCATATACCAAAGTCCTTACAAAAACCGACATGTCCACCTTCTTGGTAAGCATTGGTCGCCCAAGTGTTTCGTTCTTTTTTCTTTCCATGTTGTTTCGCATGATTCACTGTGTTGATCTAACTGATTGGGTATGTCTTCTTGTTTGCAAACAGATAATTCCTAGAGCAACGAGGGAGTCGTTCAACAATCTGGGCGACAGCGGCCAAGTTTCTCTTACCATGTGCAGCCTTGGTGTGAATGAACCTTCTCAATATACCGTAAGTACAAAGGATGGTCGCATGATGACTGATGCTAAAGGATGGTCAAGGTTCAAATCTAAATCATATCTTGCGGTAGGGGATGATCTCAAAATCGAACTTTCTCGGCAAGGAGAGCTGGTCCAAATCAACTTTGAAATTCTGCAGTAGCAGCACGCAACTGCCGAACTGATCTATCCTCTGAGAGATTTCGATGTAATAATCTGTCAAGGTGAAACAAGTGTCCAGTGTGTATAAGTAATACGAAAGTATTATTTATCACATGGTATATCGTTGATAGAATTGCAACTCTCATTGCTGGTTAGGAACTGTCGTTCGATTTAATTCCAACAGCTGCCGTGCTTTATTCAATTTTGTGTATTCGCCTTGCGAAAGCATCTAAAACCAGCGCCGTATCGATCGCTTGTAATATGAAAATCGCTGAGGTAGAACACATGGGCCCCCAAACATGCAGGGTGGGCCTGCGTCCTAAAGTACAGAACCGTGAGCCTGTCTGCGTATTATATTCTCAGTTGAACCCCCATAATGCTCGTGTGTTGCATGTAACATCAAGATGCATTTGTATGAGTATTTTATCTTGTGAGAGAAAAGGATGAACGAGGGAAGGCCTATTTGCAAATGTGGAGAGGTGTGTGGGTACCTTTTTGCATAATTGCCATAGTTTCCTTCCGATCCGTCAAATATAAATCGGACGGCCTATATTGCAGGATGGCAAGCACACCATCATCACCAACTCATCTATACTGTGTTAAAAACAACTCCGTTTTTTATAATTATATATGTTATATATATTCCCCTTGATTTTTCTTACGCATAAAGTTGTGATATAAAAGATTTGTATATTTCTTTACAGAGGGAGTATCTCTCTGTCAAAAATATTTTTTTGTGTAACTAGTTACTCATGTCTTTCTACTTCCTTTCGCTGATATGTGGGGCATCCGGCAACGGGGTCCACGTGTCATATGCACAAATTAGAGTGCACAACTGCACGGTAGACACACCCCGGTCGTAGCGCCGCAGTAATGCCCAATGAGCCATCAAATCACAACCCCCCCTTTCCAGCTTTAGAAGTAAGTTGGACGGACGAAGCAGCAGTATTTCACTAGCCCTGAATCCCATTCTCCCTCGTCTTCTTGTTCAGAGAAAAACCCCTCTCGGCGATTGCATAGGGTTTTCTCGTGGAGAACCAGGTACGAACTCTTCATCCATCCCCGATAAATCCAAGTCCCTTGGTAGCGGGTAATCCTAGGATGGCAGCCGCCGCCGTTGATGCATTTTTCTTCCTACTGAATCTAGTGTGTTTCATTTGCAGTGCCCAAAGTGCGAGGACCCTACAGGTTTCTACGCCCACGGCAAGACGCCACACTTGTTCCTTCTCATCCTAACACAGGATTTTAAAACACGCAAAGTATTTTCCTTGAGTCCTCTTTTCTATCCGGGAGGGTGGGGTTTTTTTGAACATGCTGTCGACTAATTTGGAAATTTGGATTGCTATATTTGGATAAAAGGTACTACCAGTACGATGGTCAACACTGACGTGAAGGAGGAAGTTATTTCTAGATTTGGATAGGGAATACATTGTGTTCTCATATTATTTTTCCTGCAGTGCATTATTTGCTCTGCCAGAACACATGTACTCAAGATGCTCGGCCTTGCCATAACTGAATACACCAGTTTAATGGTCACAGTGAAGACAAGCCATGGATATAAGTTCCGAGTTGGGTTCATGAACCAAGAAGATCGCTGCTTTTTTTATGGCCGAACTTGGATAAACTTTCTCAAGTGTTACGGACTGAAAGTTGGCACACGAATGTTGATGGAAATAGCAGAACCTGGTCTCATTTTCACTGCGATCTTCCACGCCGACGCCGTTCCAATTGTTCATCCATGTTAGTTTTGTATCTGGTTCGTGCTTGTTGCCTCGATTACTTCTTAATCCACCTATTCTGTCTAACTAATCACAATTTAACTTTAGAAGTAGCAACCAATCTCTCACGAAGATGCTACTTCTAACTAATATTTTCTTATAATTGGTGGCGCGTGTAGGCTTTTTCAGAGTTAAGCAGGCTGCTCATTTGTTATTCTGTAACAACTCGGCTGTTACTGGTGGCACTGAAGTTGACTGGGATGACATCCACAAGTTCCTACACTTTATTGATCGTCTTGAGGTCCTTGTGGGGCGTTTCAATGGTGGAAGGCCACGTGGGATATGTGTGCCACTGCTGGACTCGTTGAACAGGTCCAACTGTGTCGAGAAACTTATGGTATGAGCTGTTTTCTGTTATATATGTTGTTCATAAACTATTGCTTATACATAGTTTTATAGCTGTGATCTTCTTGAAACAGAAACTGCCTAGTTCTATTGTTCCTATACAGATGCCTGACCATGGTCGGGTCAGACTTGCGCTTGGTCACAACATGATGTTTATGTCAACCTACTCCATTCCCCTTGGAGGTGAAAAGATACTTATTCATGGGTGGTCTCAAATAATGAAGGCCCGTCCATCTTGGAGAATAGCACAGAAGATTATGTTCCTGCTTTTCCATGGCTCTAAAGCGAATATCCTGTTTATTGACCACATTGCGAGATGAAGCCGCTTTCAGAAGGTTGTGGATGCGCGGGGTGGCGCCTGGGCCTTGTCCTGGGGCTTGGCGGCCTCACCCTTGGTTAACTATAGGCAAAGTAGCACTGTTCGAGGCATGCTTTGTACGGTTGAACCTGTATAAGTACTCATACTGCTTTCAGCTATGGTTGTTAAGTGCCCCTGCTGGTTTCAATTAAGGTTGTTAAGTACTCCTGCTGCTTTTATAGTCTGTCGTGTTTCTTCAGTCCTGTCTTCCTCCAGCCGCCAAAACCAAACTAGCGCCGGCGGGGCCGCCTACTTCCGCCTCCCACGGCTGGCTGCGCCTCAGCGCATGCATCGCCGCCCCACCGTCTCCTAAATCGTTAACACCAACGTCCGAGGTCTCGCCGTCGTCCTCCGCGCGCTTTGGTGCGCTCGCTGCGGCGCCGCCCTCTCGCGTTGTCAACATGGTCAACAAACAACAGGAATCGGCAGAAGTACGTGGAGAGGATGACAGTAGGGGCCCACCATGTCAGCGTATGGAAAAAGAAAATGCTTCCTCCTAGTATTTTCCTGACATCTGGGACCCACGACAATGTGAGCGTATACAGTCAATGTTGGAAATATGCCCTAGAGGCAATAATAAATTGGTTATTATTATATTTGCTTGTTCATGATAATTGTCTATTGTTCATGCTATAATTGTGTTATCCGGAAATCGTAATACATGTGTGAATACATAGACCACAGCATGTCCCTAGTGAGCCTCTAGTTGACTAGCTCGTTGATCAAAAGATAGTCATGGTTTCCTGACTATGGACATTGGATGTCATTGATA
This sequence comes from Triticum aestivum, assembly GCF_018294505.1. Lineage (NCBI taxonomy): Eukaryota > Viridiplantae > Streptophyta > Magnoliopsida > Poales > Poaceae > Triticum > Triticum aestivum. Next base: position 406,220,073 of record NC_057808.1, read on the forward strand.
ACGGGATCACATCATTAGGAGAATGATGTGATGGACAAGACCCAATCCTAAGCATAGCACAAAGATCGTGTAGTTCGTTTGCTAGAGCTTTTCCAAATGTCAAGTATCATTTCCTTAGACCATGAGATTGTGCAACTCCCGCATACCATAGGAGTGCTTTGGGTGTTCCAAACGTCACAACGTAACTGGGTGGCTATAAAGGTGCACTACGGGTATCTCCGAAAGTGTCTGTTGGGTTGGCACGAACCGAGACTGGGATTTCTCACTCCGTATGACAGAGAGGTATCTCTGGGCCCACTCGGTAATGCATCATCATAATGAGCTCAATGTGACCAAGTGTTTGGTCAGGGGATCATGCATTACGGTACGAGTAAAGTGACTTGCCGGTAACGAGATTGAACAAGGTATTGGGATACCGACGATCGAATCTCGGGCAAGTAACGTACCGATTGACAAAGGGAATTGTATACGGGATTGATTGAATCCTCGACATCGTGGTTCATCCGATGAGATCACCGTGGAACATGTGGGAGCCAACATGGGTATCCAGATCCCGCTGTTCGTTATTGGCCGGAGAGTCGTCTCGGTCATGTCTGCATGTCTCCCGAACCCATAGGTTCTACACACTTAAGGTTTGGTGACTCTAGGGTTGTAGAGATACTAGTATGCGGTAACCCGAAAGTTGTTCGGAGTCCCGGATGAGATCCCGGACGTCACGAGGAGTTCCGGAATGGTCCGGCGGTGAAGAATTATATATAGGAAGTCCAGTTTCGGCCACCGGGAAAGTTTCGGGGGTCAGCGGTATTGTACCGGGACCACCGGAAGGGTCCCGGGGGTCCACCGGGTGGGGCCACCTATCCCTGTGGGCCCCATGGATTGAAGTGGGGAAGGGAACCAGCCCCTGGTGGGCTGGTGCGCCCCCCTTGGGCCTCCCCTGCGCCTAGGGTTGGAAACCCTAGGGGTGGGGGGGCGCCCCACTTGACTTGGGGGGCAAGTCCCCCCTTGGCCGCCGCACCCCTTGAGATGGGATCTCAGGGGGCCGGCGCCCCCCTGGACCCCTATATATAGAGGGGGGAGGGAGGGCAGCCGACCCAAGCCCCTGGCGCCTCCCTCTCCCTCCCGTGACACCTCTCCCTCTCGCTGAGCTTGGCGAAGCCCTGCCGAGATCCCCGCTACTTCCACCACCATGCCGTCATGCTGCTGGATCTCCATCAACCTCTCCTTTCTCCTTGCTGGATCAAGAAGGAGGAGACGTCTTCCCCAACCGTGTGTGTGTTGAACGCGGAGGTGCCGTCCGTTCGGCGCTCGGTCATCGGTGATTTGGATCACGACGAGTACGACTCCATCAACCCCGTTCACTTGAACGCTTTCGCTCGCGATTTACAAGGGTATGTAGATGCACTCCTCTCTCTCGTGTCTAGATGACTCCATAGATTGATCTTGGTGATGCATAGAAAATTTTTAATTTCTGCTACGATCCCCAACAGTGGTATCAGAGCTAGGTCTATGCGTAGTTTCTATGCATGAGTAGAACACAAACTTGTTGTGGGCGTAGATGTTTTCAATTTTCTTGCCACTACTAGTCTTATCTTGATTTGGCGGCATCGTGGGATGAAGCGGCCCGGACCGTCCTTACACGTACGCTTACGTGAGACAGGTTCCACCGACTGACATGCACTAGTTGCATAAGGTGGCTAGCGGGTGTGTGTCTCTCCCACTTTATTCGGATCGGATTCGATGAAAAGGGTCCTTATGAAGGGTAAATAGAAATTGGCATATCACGTTGTGGTTTTACGTAGGTAAGAAACGTTCTTGCCAGAAACCTATAGAAGCCACGTAAAAACATGCAACAACAATTAGAGGACGTCTAACTTGTTTTTGCAGCATATGCCTTGTGATGTGATATGGCCAAAAGGATGTGATGAATGAGATATATGTGATGTATGAGATTGATCATGTTCTTGTAATAGGAATCACGACTTGCATGTCGATGAGTATGACAACCGGCAGGAGCCATAGGAGTTGTCTTTATTTTTGTATGACCTGCGAGTCATTGAATAACGCCATGTAAATTACTTTACTTTATTGCTAAACACGTTAGCCATAGAAGTAGAAGTAATCATTGGCGTGACAACTTCATGAAGACACGATGATGGAGATCATGGTGTCATGCCGGTGACGAAGATGATCATGGCGCCCCGAAGATGGAGATCAAAAGGAGCAAAATGATATTGGTCATATCATGTCACTATTTGATTGCATGTGATGTTTATCATGTTTTACATCTTATTTGCTTAGAACGACGGTAGCTTAAATAAGATGATCCCTCGCAATAATTTCAAGAAAGTGTTCCCCCTAACTGTGCACCGTTGTGAAGCTTCGTTATTTCGAAGCACCACGTGATGATCGGGTGTGATAGATTCTAATGTTCGAATACAACGGGTGTAAGCCAGATTTACACACGCAATACACTTAGGTTGACGAGCCTAGCATGTACAGACATGGCCTCGGAACACGGAAGACCGAAAGGTCGAGCATGAGTCGTATAGAAGATACGATCAACATGAAGATGTTCACCAATGTTGACTAGTCCGTCTCACGTGATGATCGGACACGGCCTAGTTGACTCGGATCATGTTTCACTTAGAAGACTAGAGGGATGTCTATCTGAGTGGGAGTTCATTGAATAATTTGATTAGATGCACTTAATTATCATGAACTTAGTCTAAAATCTTTACAATATGTCTTGTAGATCAAATGGCCCACGTTGCCCTCAACTTCAACGCGTTCCTAGAGAAAACCAAGCTGAAAGATGATGGCAGCAACTATACGGACTGGGTCCGGAACCTGAGGATCATCCTCATAGCTGCCAAGAAAGATTATGTCCTAGAAGCACCGCTATGTGACACACCCATCCCAGAGAACCAAGACGTTATGAACGCTTGGCAGCAGCGTGCTGATGATTACTCCCTCGTTCAGTGCGGCATGCTTTACAGCTTAGAACCGGGGCTCCAAAAGCGTTTTGAGCAACACGGAGCATATGAGATGTTCGAAGAGATGAAAATGGTTTTCCAAGCTCATGCCCGGGTCGAGAGATATGAAGTCTCCGACAAGTTCATCAGTTGTAAGATGGAGGAAAATAGTTCTGTCAGTGAGCACATACTCAAAATGTCTGGGTTACAGAACCGCTTGACTCAGCTGGGAGTTAATCTCCCGGATGACGCGGTCATTGACAGAGTCCTTCAGTCGCTTCCATCGAGCTACAAGAGCTTTGTGATGAACTTCAATATGCAGGAGATGGAAAAGACCATTCCTGAGGTATATTCAATGCTGAAATTAGCGGAGGTGGAGATCAAAAAGGAACATCAAGTGTTGATGGTGAATAAAACCACTAAGTTCAAGAAAGGCAAGGGTAAGAAGAACTTCAAGAAGGACGGCAAGGGAGTTGCCGCGCCCGGTAAGCCAGTTGCCGGGAAGAAGCCAAAGAATGGACCCAAGCCTGAGACTGAGTGCTTTTATTGCAAGGGAAGTGGTCACTGGAAGCGGAACTGCCCCAAGTACTTAGCGGACAAGAAGGCCGGCAACACCAAAGGTATATGTGATATACATGTTATTGATGTGTACCTTACCAGCACTCGTAGTAGCTCCTGGGTATTTGATACCGGTGCGGTTGCTCATATTTGTAACTCAAAGCAGGAGCTGCGGAATAAACGGAGACTAGCAAAGGACGAGGTGACGATGCGCGTCGGGAATGGTTCCAAGGTCGATGTGATCGCCGTCGGCACGCTACCTCTACATTTACCTACGGGATTAGTTTTAAACCTCAATAATTGTTATTTAGTGCCAGCTTTGAGCATGAACATTGTATCAGGATCTCGTTTAATTCGAGATGGCTACTCATTTAAATCCAAGAATAATGGTTGTTCTATTTATATGAGAGATGTGTTTTATGGTCATGCCCCGCTGGTTAATGGTTTATTCTTAATGAATCTCGAACGTAGTGTTACACATATTCATAGTTTGAATACACAAAGATGTAAGGTTGATAATGATAGTCCCACATACTTGTGGCACTGCCGTCTTGGTCACATTGGTGTCAAGCGCATGAAGAAGCTCCATGCTGATGGACTTTTAGAGTCTCTTGATTATGAATCATTTGACACGTGCGAACCATGCCTCATGGGTAAGATGACCAAGACTCCGTTCTCCGGAACAATGGAGCGAGCAACCAACTTATTGGAAATCATACATACTGATGTGTGCGGTCCAATGAGTGTTGAGGCTCGCGGTGGCTATCGTTATGTTCTCACTCTCACTGATGACTTGAGTAGATATGGGTATGTCTACCTAATGAAACACAAGTCTGAGACCTTTGAAAAGGTCAAGGAATTTCAGAGTGAGGTTGAGAATCAACATGACAGGAAAATAAAATTCTTACGATCAGATCGTGGAGGGGAATATTTGAGTCACGAATTTGGCACACACTTAAGGAAATGTGGAATAGTTTCACAACTCACGCCGCCTGGAACACCTCAGCGAAATGGTGTGTCCGAACGTCGTAATCGCACTCTATTGGATATGGTGCGATCTATGATGTCTCTTACCGATCTACCGCTCTCATTTTGGGGCTATGCTTTAGAGACTGCCGCATTCACTTTAAATAGGGCTTCGTCGAAATCCGTTGAGACGACACCGTATGAATTTTGGTTTGGGAAGAAACCTAAGCTGTCGTTTCTAAAAGTTTCAGCATGCAATGCTTATGTCAAGAAACTTCAACCAGAAAAGCTCGAACCCAAGTCGGAAAAAGGCGTCTTCATAGGATACCCTAAGGAAACCATTGGGTATACCTTCTACCTCAGATCCGAAGGCAAGATCTTTGTTGCCAAGAACGGGTCCTTTCTAGAGAAAGAGTTTCTCTCGAAAGAAGTAAGTGGGAGGAAAGTGGAACTTGATGAAGTACTACCTCTTGAACCGGAAAGTAGCGCAGCTCAGGAAGATGTTCCTGTGGTGCCTGCACTGACTAGAGAGGAAGCTAATGATGATGATCAATGTACTTCGGATCAAGTTACTACTGAACTTCATAGGTCCACGAGGACACGTTCCACACCAGAGTGGTATGGCAACCCTGTCCTGGAAATCATGTTGTTAGACAACGGTGAACCTTCGAACTATGAAGAAGCAATGGCGGGCCCAGATTCCAACAAATGGCTTGAAGCCATGCAATCCGAGATAGGATCCATGTATGAAAACAAAGTGTGGACTTTGATAGACTTGCCCAATCATCGGCGAGCGATAGAAAACAAATGGATCTTTAAGAAGAAGACGGACGCGGATGGTAATGTTACCATCTATAAAGCTCGACTTGTCGCTAAGGGTTATCGACAAGTTCAAGGGGTTGACTACGATGAGACTTTCTCACCCGTAGCGAAGCTGAAGTCCGTCCGAATCATCTTAGCAATTGTCGCATACTATGATTATGAGATATGGCAAATGGACGTCAAAACGGCATTCCTTAACGGCTTTCTTAAGGAAGAATTGTATATGATGCAGCTAGAAGGTTTTGTCGATCCTAAGAATGCTAACAAGGTATGCAAGCTCCAGCGCTCCATCTATGGGCTGGTGCAAGCATCTCGGAGTTGGAACATTCGATTTGATGAGATGATCAAAGCGTTTGGGTTTACACAGACTTATGGAGAAGCCTGTGTTTACAAGAAAGTGAGTGGGAGCTCTGTAGAATTTCTCATATTATATGTGGATGACATACTATTGATGGGAAATGATATAGAATTCTTGGGAAGCATAAAGGCCTACTTGAACAAGTGTTTTTCAATGAAGGACCTTGGAGTAGCTGCTTATATATTAGGCATCAAGATCTATACAGATAGATCAAGACGCCTCATTGGTCTTTCACAAGTACGTACCTTGACAAGATATTGAAGAAGTTCAATATGGATCAGTCCAAGAAGGGGTTCTTGCCTGTATTGCAAGGTGTGCAATTGAGCACGGCTCAATGCCCGACCACGGCAGCAGATAGAGAAAAGATGAGTGTCATCCCCTATGCCTCGGCCATAGGGTCTATTATGTATGCTATGATGTGTACCAGACCTGATGTAAACCTTGCCGTAAGTTTGGTAGGAAGGTACCAAAGTAATCCCGGCATGGAACACTGGACAGCAGTCAAGAATATCCTGAAGTACCTGAAGAGCACTAAGGATATGTTTCTCGTTTATGGAGGTGACGAAGAGCTCGTCGTAAAGGGTTACGTCGATGCTAGCTTCGACACAGATCTGGATGACTCTAAGTCACAAACCGGATACGTGTGTATTTTGAATGGTGGGGCAGTAAGCTGGTGCAGTTGCAAGCAAAGCATTGTGGCGGGATCTACATCTGAAGCGGAATACATGGCGGCCTCAGAGGCAGCACAAGAAGCAATCTCGGTGAAGGAGTTCATTACCGACCTAGGAGTTATTCCCAATGCGTCGGGCCCGATGACTCTCTTCTGTGACAACACTGGAGCTATTGCCCTTGCCAAGGAGCCCAGGTTTCACAGGAAGACCAGGCATATCAAGCATCGCTTCAACTATATTCGTGAAAGTGTTCAAAATGGAGACATAGATATTTGTAAAGTACATACGGACCTGAATGTAGCAGATCCGTTGACTAAACCTCTCCCTAGATCAAAACATGATCAACACCAGAACTCTATAGGTGTTCGATTCATCACAATGTAACTAAATTATTGACTCTAGTGCAAGTGGGAGACTGTTGGAAATATGCCCTAGAGGCAATAATAAAATGGTTATTATTATATTTCCTTGTTCATGATAATCGTCTATTGTTCATGCTATAATTGTGTTATTCGAAAATCGTAATACATGTGTGAATACATAGACCACAACATGTCCCTAGTGAGCCTCTAGTTGACTAGCTCGCTGATCAACAGATAGTCATGGTTTCCTGACTATAGACATTGGATGCCATTGATAACGGGATCACATCATTAGGAGAATGATGTGATGGACAAGACCCAATCCTAAGCATAGCACAAAGATCGTGTAGTTCGTTTGCTAGAGTTTTTCCAAATGTCAAGTATCATTTTCTTAGACCATGAGATTGTGCAACTCCCGCATACCATAGGAGTGCTTTGGGTGTGCCAAACGTCACAACCTAACTGGGTGGCTATAAAGGTGCACTACGGGTATCTCCGAAAGTGTCTGTTGGGTTGGCACGAATCGAGACTGGGATTTGTCACTCCGTATGACGGAGAGGTATCTCTGGGCCTACTCGGTAATGCATCATCATAATGAGCTCAATGTGACCAAGTGTTTGGTCACGAGATCAAGCATTACGGTACGAGTAAAGTGACTTGCCGGTAACGAGATTGAACAAGGTATTGGGATACCGACGATCGAATCTCGGGCAAGTAACGTACCGATTGACAAAGGGAATTGTATACGGGATTGATTGAATCCTCGACATCGTGGTTCATCCGATGAGATCATCATGGAACATGTGGGAGCCAACATGGGTATCCAGATCCCGCTGTTGGTTATTGGTCGGAGAGTCATCTCGGTCATGTCTGCATGTCTCCCGAACCCGTAGGGTCTACACACTTAAGGTTCGGTGACGCTAGGGTTGTAGAGATACTAGTATGCGGTAACACGAAAGTTGTTCGGAGTCCCGGATGAGATCCCGGACGTCACGAGGAGTTCCGGAATGGTCCGGAGGTGAAGAATTATATATAGGAAGTCCAGTTTCGGCCACCGGGAAAGTTTCGGGGGTCACCGGTATTGTACCGGGACCACCGGAAGGGTCCCGGGGGTCCACCGGGTGGGGCCACCTATCCCGGAGGGCCCCATGGGCTGAAGTGGGGAAGGGAACCAGCCCCTGGTGGGCTGGTGCGCCCCCCTTGGGCCTCCCCTGCGCCTAGGTTTGGAAACCCTAGGGGTGGGGGCGCCCCACTTGACTTGGGGGGCAAGTCCCCCCCCCTTGGCCGCCGCCCCCCTTGAGATGGGATCTCAGGGGGCCGGCGCCCCCCAGGACCCCTATATATAGAGGGGGGAGGGAGGCCAACCGACGCCAAGCCCCTGGTGCCTCCCTCTCCCTCCCGTGACACCTCTCCCTCTCGCTGAGCTTGGCGAAGCCCTGCCGAGATCCCTGCTACTTCCACCACCACGCCGTCGTGTTGCTGGATCTCCATCAACCTCTCCTTTCCCCTTGCTGGATCAAGAAGGAGGAGACGTCTTCCCCAACCGTACATGTGTTGAACGCGGAGGTGCCGTCCGTTCGACGCTCGGTCATCGGTGATTTGGATCACGACGAGTATGACTCCATAAACCCCGTTCACTTGAACGCTTCCGCTCGCGATCTACAAGGGTATGTAGATGCACTCCTCTGTCTCGTTGCTAGATGACTCCATAGATTGATCTTGGTGATGCGTAGAAAAATTTTAATTTCTGCTACGATCCCCAACAGTCAATAGACAAGAGAACAGCACAAGATCGGCTGACACCTGGGACGTAGCTACTCGAGCAGTATTTTTTGTTATTGTTAAGACGGAGCAGGGTTTGAACTCGGATGTGGCCCGTCTAGCCCAGGCTTATATTTTATGTTCACCATGTGACCAGCCCAGCTATTTTTTCCTTGTGAAAATGAGCCCAGTTTATTTTTTCTTAAGAATACCCAATCTAGGCCTACTTATTTTTCTACGCCCTGATGGGCTGCAACTCTTTCAAGACGCCTGCAAATCTTGAAAGTAATATGAAATGGGTTGTAAATATAAAAACAAATGACAAATTGGCAATTACTTTATAATTTCTTAAATTTTTTCACATTTTCAGATTCCTATTTCATGGGGAATTAACCTAATTAAAATATATCTTCAAGGTACTTTGAATCTGGCTCGACATTTCGGTATTAAAAATAGTTTGGAACCCACAGAAATATGCAAAATTGGCCCTGGCCAACCAAAAAAATGGACTGCAATAAATTGCATAAGAAGTCGCAATGAGCTATATATAAATTATTTAAAAAAGACGGAATGGTCTGACTTGTGGGCCTATTAAGTTGACGCGTATGCAAGATTTTTTTTAGTTATTATATACGTCAGCAAACGATTCTAGCAGACGTAACTGTTGGATGTCAATACAACGGCCGTCGTGTTTCTTCAATCTCTGATCTTCTTGCTCCAGCCGCCAAATCCAGCGCCGGCGGGACCGCCTGCTCCTGCCTCCCGTGCAGGCCTCACCGCTCCCTACAACTCCCACCGCTGGCCAGGGCATCCCTCTACTCACCCACACACCCTGTTATTCTGCGGCGACGGCAGCCTCACACCGCAGCCGAACCAGTGAACCCTCGTACTCCTCTTCGTGTGGGCATCCACTGCCGCGCCTTCCCCGGCTCCGCGTCGTCCCCTTCCTAGGCCTCGCCGTCGTCCATCCCCTTGGTGCTCTCGGCGCGGCGTGGTCAACATGGTCAAGGAACGACTTCCATCGGAAGAGTACTGTAAGTGGAGAGGCTGACAGCTGGGTCCACGGCAGCCGCAAGGAAGTGCCTCCTTATTATGCGGAAAATAATTATTCCTCCACCTGACAGCAGGGACCCACCGGACGGGCCACCGTATTTGGCAAAAAAAAGTTTCCCCCTGACTGCTGGGACCCACCGGACGGGCCACCATATTTCGCGAAAAAAACGTTCCCCCCGCTGTCAGCTCGGACCCACCGGAAGTGCCTCCTTATTACGCACAAAAAAATGAATACTCCCCCTGCTAGTTGGGACCCACCTTGGTGGGAGGATGACTTGTGGGCCTACTAAGTTGACGGGGATGGAGCGCTTTGTCAACTTAGTCAATATGAATGATTCTAGCTCCAGTGACCGTACGATGTCCATCCAACGACCGTACTGCTTCTTCAACCACTGGTCTTCTTGCTCCAGCCGCCCAAAGCAGTGCCGGTCGTGTCGCATGCTCCTGCCTCCCGTGGCCGGCTGTGCTGCCGCGGAGGCCTCACCGCCCCCTACTATTCCCACAGCTGGCCAGGCCCTGCAGCGACGGCAGCCTCACACCACAGCCGAACCAGTGAACCCTCGCACTCCTCTCCGGGCGGGCTTCCACTGTCGTGTCTTCCCCGGCTCTGCGTCGTCCCCTTCCTAGGCCTCGCCGTCGTCCACCGCCCTGGTGCTCTCGGCGCGGCGTGGTCAACGTGGTCAAGGAACGACTTCCATCGGAAGAGTACTGTACGTGGAGAGGATGACAGCTGGGTCCATGGCGGCTGCAAGGAAGTGCCTCCTTATTACGCGCAAAATAATTATTCATCCACCTGACAGCAGGGACCCACTGGACGGGCAACTGTATTTCGCGAAAAAAATATTTCCCCCTGACTGCTGGGACCTACCAGCTACATCTTTGCACGCAAGGAAGTGCGTCCGAAAAAAAAACGATTCGCCCCCCTGACTGCTGGGACCCACCAGCTACATCTTCGCACGCAAGGAAGTGCCTGACAATCGGGACCTGATAACCCACAAGTATAGGGGATCAATTGTAGCCTCTTTCGATAAGTAAGAGTGTCGAACCCAACGAGGAGCTAAAGGTAGAACAAATATTCCCTTAAGTTCTATCGACCACCGACACAACACTACGCACGCTTAGCGTTCGCTTTACCTAGAACAAGTATAAAACTAGAAGTACTTTGTAGGTGTTTTTGGATAGGTTTGCAAGAATATAAAGAGCACGTAAATAAAAGCTAGGGGCTATTTAGATAAAGACACAATAAAGTAAATATAGCAAGTGTGGAAAAGTGGTGGTAGGAGTTGCGAAATTGTCCCTAAGCAATTGACTACTTTACCAGACCGATAGCAAGTTTTATGTGGGAGAGACCACTGCTAGCATGCCATCCCTGACTTGGAATTCTATGCACTTATGATTGGAACTATTAGCAAGCATCCTCAACTACTAACGTTCATTAAGGTAAAACCCAACCATAGCATTAAGATATATTTCTCCCCCTACAATCCCGTATGCATCAATTTCTATGCTAGGTTGAAGCTTCTGTCGCTCTTGCCCTCCAATACATAGTCCTATCAACATACAACTAACCCTATGGTGTGATTCACGCGCGCGCTCATATGATGGGCACCAAAGGACAGAAACATAACAACAAGCAAATTAAATCAATCATAGCAATTCATCAACCACCGATAGGACAACGAAAATCTACTCAAACATCATAGGATGGCAACACATCATTGGATAATAATATGAAGCATGAAGCACCATGTTCAAGTAGAGGGTACAGCGGGTTGCGGGAGAGTGGACCGCTGTAGATAGAGGGGGGAAGGTGATGGAGATGTTGGTGAAGATGGCGGAGGTGTTGGTGAAGATCGCGGTGATGATGATGGTGGCCACGGCAGCGTTCCGGTGCCACCGGAAGAGAGGGGGAGAGGGGCCCCCTTCTTCTTATTCTTCCTTGACCTCCTCCCTAGATGGGAGAAGGGTTTCCCCTCTGGTCCTTGGCCTCCATGGCATGGGAGGGGCGAGAGCCCCTCCGAGATTGGATCTGTCTCTCTGTCTCTCTCTGTTTCTGCGTTCTGGTATTCTGCCCTTTCGCCGTTTCTTATATATCCGGAGATCTGTAACTCCGATTGGATTGAAACCGTCGCCCATATTTTTCTTCGAAAATTAGCTTTCTTGCGGCAAAAGAATAGCAGCAACTGCCTTACGAGGGGCCCATGAGGGTCAGGGGCGCGCCCAGGGGGACAGGTGCGCCCCCCTGCCTCGTGGCCACCTCGGGCACCGTCTCGCGTTGATTCTTCTTCCCATATTCTCCAAATATTCCAAAAATATTTTCCGTCCGTCTTTATCCCATTTGGATTCCGTTTGATATGGGGTTTCTGCGAAACATAAAACATGCAAAAAACAGGAACTGGCACGGGGCACTGGATCAATATGTTAGTCCCAAAAATAGTATAAAAAGTTGCCAAAAGTATATGAAAGTTGTATAACATTGGCATGGAACTATCAAAAATTATAGATACGACGGAGACGTATCAGGACCCACCTGGTCGAAGCGTACGTAGTGTTGTCATTCTGGTCGCGAACGTATACGTACATACTGGTCGATGTAGAGGCGCGCACGTGTCGTAGTAGAGGCACGCACGTAGCATGTACACGTACGTACAACGGCCAGGGTGCAAGAAAGTAAATACGGCCATGTATGTACATACGGGCGGGGTCTCGAACGCCTACTCGCGCGTACGTACGGCCAGGATCGTGTACATGGCTGGGTCGGAACGGAGAAACTGCATCATCGTCGTGTTCATGGGGAGGCAACGCGTCGTGTTCATTGGGAGGCAACGAAACGCGTGGGAGCCAACCGGCATGGACGGAACATACGATGGAAACGAGGCCTAGCGTACCGCAGAACGGAGGAAACGGCCTTGTGTTCGACCGGCCACGTTCGAAACGGGATCCTGTTCATCGGGAGGGGTCTGGCGTACCGAAAAACGGAGGAAACGGACCTCCTACGGTCGAAACGGGGGTCCTATTGATCGGAGGGGTGTGGCATACCGCAAAACGGAGGAAACGGACCTCCTATGGTCGAAACGGGGGTCCTGTTGATCGGGAGGGGTGTGGCGTACCGCAAAACGGAGGAAACGGACTTGTGTTGGAGCGCTACGATCGAAACGGGGGTCCTGTTCATCGGGAGGGGTGTGGCGTACTGCAAAACGGGACTCCAGGGGATACTGTTCATCTCCACCGTTGACCCCCTCCAGCCTCCACGGGCTACTGTTCATCTACCGTCGACCTCCTCCAGCCTCCTCCTGCGACTGTTCATCCATGGGCTGCTGTTCATCCAGCCTCCACCGCGCGCTACTCCACCGGCTACTGTTCAACCAGCTCTCTCCACGGGCTCCTGTTCAACCACCCCTCCACGGGCTACTGTTCATCCAGCCCTCCACCCTCTACTGTTCATCCAGCCCTCCACGGGGTCCTGTTCATGCAGCCCCAAACGGCTCGATCGATCGGGGTCCTGTTCATCCAGAGGCAACACCACGGGGTCCTGTTCATCCACCCCCACCGGGAACTGTTCATCCAACCCCCCCCCCAGCAACACTCACTGTTCATCCAGAGGCAGCATCGATCGGCTTCAGTTAGCAGCAGTACCGAAGGAATCGCTCGATCGGGTTCAGTTAACAGCCATGGATCGATCGCACGGGTTCAGTAACGCGTAGCCTGCAGTGCAATCGCTCGGGATCAGTTAGAGCCCAACGCCTCGCTCGAGTTCAGTTAGAGCCCAAAGCCTCGCACCCACGCACGTGCGTGTATGAGAGAAACGCGCATCGCTCGGCCCCGACCACCCACCATAACCTGGAACACCCCGATATTTTCCTCGCCCTCGCTTCTACCATGGTTTTTCCGTCATGGACGGCCCAAAGAATGTCATGCAGCTGCGTCTCCGGCCCGCCCAGGACGAAAAGCCCATTTTCTGTCATGATTTTTTGTCATAGAAGTAGGAGCCCCCCACATCTATGATGATACCGGGTTTTGTCACAATTATCGTCATAGAAGTGTCATAAGTTTGACAGGAAAAAATTTCGTTCGGCCCAAAATGTCACGGATGTGTCTTTTTTTTGTAGTGGCGCCATCCGAGGACAGGAAGCTCAACCCCGCCACGGAAGCCGCAGACTCAGCAGCGTTGGAGCCGCACACAGACCCAACCTCGGGTGGAATCTGCACCACCGGAGCCTCTGACTCGTTTTCGGCTACAGGTTCCGAGCCACGTGCGTCCGCGTACGTCGAGCTTGATCGGGCATCGATCGTCGAATTCAGCTCCGCGGACATCTTCCGGCACTCACCTTTAGGTGATGTGCTAAATTCATTAAAAACACTCTCCTTAGTGGGGGACTCACAGCCGAACTATATCCGGTTCGAACTGGAGGCTGATGACGGAGAATTTTGCTTCCCACCCACCGCCCACTTCATAGCCACTATCGAAGACTTAAAGGACACGCTCGATTATGGCTCCGAAGACATCGACGGTATGGACGACGATGCCGAAGAGGAGCAGGGCCAAAATCCGCCATTTACCAGGCGCTGGACGGCCACTTCTTCGTACTACGTGTACATGGTGGATACACCTAAAGAGAACAATGGCGATAACGAGAAGGATCCAGTCGAGGATAAACCTCCTGAGATACAGCCAAAACGCCGACGTCAGCGGCGCCGCTCTAAGTCACGCCGTGGAAAAGACAGCAATACCGGCACAAGAGAAAACAATACTCCGGACGATGCCGAAGACAAGGAATACCCCGTTGAGCCAGCTTCCGAACAGGACGAACAGGAGGACGGGCGAGTGAGCCCTGATGAACAGGCCGTAAACGAAGACTCGGAGGACAGTAATTATCTTCCACTCTCCGAGGATGAGGTGAGCCTCGGCAACGAGGATTTCATCGTGCTTGAGGAACCTCTCGATCAGGAGCACTTTAAGCGCCGACTAATTGCCACTGCGAGGAGCCTGAGAAAGAATCAGCAGCAGCTTCAAGCTGATCAAGACCTGCTCAATGACAGATGGACTAATGTCCTGGCAGTCGAGGAAGACGGCCTCGATCGCCCAACTAAAAGTTACCCCAAGCGCAAATTGTTACCCCAATTCGATGACGAGGCGTTGGAGCCCGTACCATCAGCGCGTAATGCGGCTGATCGACCACCACGTGGCCGGGATAAAGCGGCACCTCAAGCCGAACACCAGCCCGTCCTACCTCACCGTAAAGGCGGAGATAAAACAGCTCGGGTTTATACATATGACCTGTGACAGGACCTAAAGAACAGAACAGGTCAGACCAGATCGATCTATGGATCGCGGGGGCATGCCCTGACGCGCGACGACGGCCATTTGGCCGGACATGACAAACATAACCACGCCCGGGCCGAAAATCGCAGACAGACTACATCCGAACTACGTCGCGACTTGGCCCGATACAGAGGCACCGCATACCCCCTTTGCTTCACTGACGAGGTAATGGAGCATGAATTCCCAGAAGGGTTTAAACCCGTGAATATCGAATCATATGATGGAACAACGGATCCCGCGGTATGGATTGAGGATTTTCTTCTCCATATTCATATGGCCCGCGGTGATGACCTTCACGCCATCAAATACCTCCCGCTAAAACTCAAAGGGCCAACTCGACACTGGTTAAACAGTCTGCCTGAAAACTCTATTAGCAGCTGGGAGGACTTGGAAGACGCCTTCCGCGACAACTTCCAAGGTACATGCCTACGACCTCCAGATGCTGATGACTTAAGTCACATAGTTCAACAGCCCAGAGAGTCAGCCAGGAAATTCTGGACCAGGTTCCTAACTAAAAAGAACCAGATCGTCGACTGTCCGGATGCCGAAGCCCTAGTGGCCTTTAAGCATAGCATCCGCAATGAATGGCTCGCCCGTCACCTCGGCCAAGAAAAGCCGAAGTCCATGGCAGCCCTCACGGCACTCATGACCCATTTTTTTGCGGGCAAGGATAGTTGGCTAGCCCGTAGCAATAACACCGCAAGCGAAGCTGGCACCTCTCAGACCAAAAATAGCAACGGCAAGCCCCGACGCAACAAGCACAAGCGTCGAAGCAATGGTGAGAATACCGACGACACGACAGTCAACGCCGGATTTTGTGGCTCCAAGTCCGGCGAGCGACAGAACCTACTCTATCAGGATACAGTGCGCAAAATGGGCATTAATCCCTCAAGGATCAAGCCCACAACGACTACCTTTAAAGGAGTCATACCAGGTGTAGAGGCCCGCTGTACGGGCTCAGTCGCACTTGAGGTTGTGTTCGGAGATCCGGACAACTTCCGAAGCGAAGAGTTAATCTTCGATACGGTCCCCTTCCGCAGTGGCTATCACGCACTGCTGGGACGAACCGCATTTGCTCGATTCAACGCGGTGCCACACTATGCTTATCTCAAGCTCAAGATGCCCGGACCACGCGGCGTCATAACAGTCAATGGAAACACGGAACGCTCCCTCCATACCGAGGAGCACACCGCTGCTTTAGCAGCAGAAGTACAGAGCGGCCTTTTCAAGCAGAACCTTAATTCAGCGGCCGAGCTCCCGGACACTGTCAAACGAGTCCGGACTACTCTACAGCAGGACAGCCCAGCTCGTCAAGAGCTCAACTAGCAATTTGGCCTCCGTCCCAGTCCCGACCAAGTGGCGGCGTTCGTACAGCGCGTACATAACTACGCACTCAAAATACCATGGGCATAGACGGAGGCATAACTAGATTGTGATCCATAATACGGCTCGACCGCCCCTGGACACACATACTTTCACTTTTTCTTTTTTTCCTCTTCAGGTTTCTTTTCCACAGGCCTTTCCTAGCTGCCTGATCACCGGTCCTTTCGAAAGAATAGATACACCAAGACGGCAAGAAGCACTGACGTATAAGGGAATTTCTAGGTGGCCTCTTTAACGATCACTCTACCTGTTTTCAGGACCCGCACGCAACTCTCTCTTGGTTGTGGCATATTAAATAGCCTGTTGCTTATTGCACTACTTGTACAAATACACTTTGACGTATTAATCAAACTATAAACAGTTTGCGGCCCAACTTCTGCGGCACTAGCTTACTACCCCCTTTTCCTTTTTTTTTGATAATCTTATCAAGTCGCACCCGTACACTTTGGTACGCGTTAATCCGCCAGGGGCATCATTGCACCCCATAATGCGGCAACAAAGTCCGAACACTTTTTACTGTATAGTTCGGCACCCCGAATTTAGCATTATATGCACTGGCTCCGAATCATGTCTTTGGTCAATAGTTGGGTTGCCCGGCTCTCGTGCTTACTACCTTACGTTCTGCTATATCGGCTAGGGTAGTAAAGGGAGAACTACTGCGATTCTGTCCTGGTTCATCCGGATGAGCACCTCAGTAGAGAAAGCCGAAAACTGACTGTCATGATGCGGCGTGAGCCGGTCAGCTCTTCGGAGGTTTCAAATCTTTAGCGATTTTTTCTGCATTAGGCGATGAATCGGTTCTTGCCCGATCAGGTGTTTACAGCACCCTAGTTCGGATACTAGGGGCTGCGCCTAAATTTTTCTTGTCAAACTCCTATGACTAAGTGAGGGTGATAAAGCCACATAGTCCGATTGCCTGGTTCGTTGCGCTAAACACCTCCTTAAAGGACCAAACAATTGGATCAAGAGTGTTTAGATTCCATCCCGAACACCCCCGTACTACCTACGTGGGGGCTGAAGCCGACGACTAGCAAACCCTCAGATTTCAGAAAAACGGCCGCACAGGAAGTAAAATTTTAACAAGCATTATATTACATAATCGACTTTGTTTCATAAATATAGGGCGAGATAATATGAATGTATTCATTCAAAGATCACATATTTCTCACACTGCTCCGCCACAAGGCGGGATCCCTCCAGGACATTGTCAAAATATAGCTCGAGCGTGCGGTGCTCCTTGCCCTCGGGTGGTCCCTCGGTTGCGAGCTCGATGGCTTTCATCTTCGCCCACTACACCTTGACACGGGCGAAGGCCATCCGCGCACCCTCGATGCAGACTGACCGCTTGATAATGTCAAGACGGGGGCAGGCATTGACCAGCCGCTTCACGAGCCCGAAGTAGCTGTTGGGTATAGCTTCTGTAGGCCACGGCCGGATTATCAAATCCTTCATGGCTAGTTCGGCCACCCTATGCAGCTCAACCAGCTGTTTTAGCTAGTCGCTAAAGGGCACCGGATGTTCTGGCGCAAGGTATTGTGACCAAAACAGCTTCTCCGTTGAGCTCCCCTCTTCGGCTCGGAAGAATTCCGCAGCGTCAGAAACACTGCGTGGCAAATCCACAAACGCTCCTGGAGACCTCCAAATCCGGGTTAGTAAGAGGTACCTCTTCTTCACATATTTGCTCTGGATAATGAAGACCTTACCAGCCGCAATCTTCTTGGCCTCTTGAATCTCTGGCTGGACAGAAGACACCAGCAGAACAGGCGCACCTCCTCCTTTCGAAGGAGGCTGCTGGCCGGGTTCCGGAGCCGCATAGGCCTCTGGGACTGTATTCGGCTGGGTCCGAACTGAATGTGGCCCCATCGCCTATGTGGTCCGCATAGGCTTCACCCTCTGGCGCTGCCCTGGCGGCCTCCTGCGTCTCCCCCTGGCCTAGGATCCTTCGGGGCAACACCTCGGTATCATCCATGGCCCTGGGAGAGGAGGCCGCCGAAAGGGACCCGCTGTCCATCACCTTCGGGTCCAGCGAATTCCCCGAAGATGAGGATCGCCTGAGATCGGTACAGGCCGGACTGCAAGTGCAAGATTCAACACGTTAAAACTATGAACTAAAGAGGCTAAATACATGGATGTGTCAGGGTCTTTGAGTACTCACAATTCGGCCCGGGGCTTATCTCGGGGGCGCAGCTCTGGGCTACTTTCGATGTCCCACGCGGAGTTATCCATGCGGGAGAGCTTCCCTTTCTTGGACGCCTCTGCCTCCAGATTTGTGGAGGCCGCCCTTTTCTTCCTCCCCCCCCCCCTCAGCGGGTGGAGTTGTTTTCTTCCTTCCCCTCGTCGTCATCTTCGGCGGTGGAGGAGTGAGTCTCGATGTCTTCGGACATCACGTCCGAAGCGCCCTTGCGGTGGAGGCCACTTCGGGCCCCCTTGGCCTTCTTCTCCGGCGCCTGGTAAGGCGCCGGGACCAGCATCTTCGTCAAGAGCGGGATTGCTGGTTCCTCTGGCAGCGGAGCCAGACACCGAATCCGCTCCGCCCTCTTTGTCCAGCCCTGAAAAAATAAATTGTGAGGTTCAGGTATCTTCCCTGAACAAGCAAGGAAAGGATACACCTTGAAACATGAAAGACTTACCGCACTGGCGGGATGGGCCAGGGCGTGCCCACGGTCCTCGGTCGTCTCCGGCGGCATCTCGTTGCCTTTGAAGAGCACGTTCAAGATATCTTCGTGCGTAGTTCCGTAGAACCGTTGCAAGGTCTGGTGCTTGGCCGGATCGAACTCCCATAAATTGCAAGTCCGGCTCTGGCATGGAAGGATCCGGCGAACTAGCATCACCTGGATCACATTGATGAGCTTGATGTTCTTGTCCACCATGCTCTGGATGCGTGTTTGCAACGCTATCAGCTCGTCCGACGAAGACCAATTCAGGCCCTTCTCTAGCCAGGAAGTAAGCCGCATTGGGGCTCCGGACTTGAATTCGGGAGCCGCGGCCCAGGTGGCATCGCAGGGCTCTGTGACATAGAACCACAGTTGCTGCCACCCTTTGACGGTCTCCACAAAGGTACCTTTGGGCCATGTGACCTTGGGCATCTTGCTCACCATGGCACCTCCGCACTCTACGTGTTGGCCATCCACCACCTTCGGCTTCACGTTGAAGATCTTAAGCCACGGCCCGAAGTGAGGTGGAATGCGGAGGAAGGCCTCGCACACGACAATAAATGTCGAGATGTTGAGGAAAGAGTTTGGGGCTAGATCATGGAAATCTAGCCCGTAATAGAAAATGAGTCCGCGGACGAAAGGGTGGAGAGGAAATCCTAGCCCGCGGACGAAGTGGGGGATGAACACCACCCTCTCATTGGGCTTCGGGGTAGGGACGATCTGCCCCTTTGCCGGAAGCCGGTGGGTGATTTCTTTGGCTAGGTACCCGGCCTCCCGAAGCTTGGTTATGTCCTTCTCCTTGATGGAGGAGGCCATCCACTTGCCTTGTGCTCCAGATCCGGACATGGTCGAGTGCTTTCTTGAGGCGGGAAGGATGAGGACTTGGGCGCTGGAGCTCGAGAATGGGATGGCAGAGAGAGAAAAGGCGTGGGTGAAGGAAAGGAATCCTTATCTCCTTATAAGGGTAGTGAATATCAAACGCCTCCCCATTTGCCTTAAAACTCGCCTGTTCCCAAGGGATGTGCAGATGGCATAGTTGGATTACCCACGCCCGTATTGATGAGAATCCCATAATAAGGGGACACAATCTCTGCTGCCACAAGACGTGCCAATAGAAACCGCATCTTGAAATGTGAAGCGGCAGGCAGAAAAAAGGTTCGAAATAATAACCGGTAGGGACGTGATATCACGCTACAAAAAAGTTGTCAGCGGATTGGACTCGTGAAATATTATACTCTCTGCGGTGGTGTGTGGTACTTGTTTTGCAGAGCCGGACACGTTCGTCGTGTTCGAAGACTGTGTTGGAGTATTCGGAGAAGGAACCCGCCTTGCAATGCCGAAGACAATCTGCGCGCCGGACACCTCGTCATTGAAGCCTGGTTCAGGGGCTACTAAGGGAGTCCTGGATTAAGGGGTCCTCAGGCGTCCGGACTATGATACGTAGGCCGGACTGATGGGCTGTGAAGATACAAGACCAAAGACTCTCTCCCGTGTCCGGATGGGACTCTCCTTGGCGTGGAAGGCAAGCTTGGCACCCACATATGAAGATTCCTTTCTCTGTAACCGACTGATACGTCTCCAACGTATCTATAATTTTTTATTGCTCCATGCTATATTATCTTCTATTTTGGACATTATTGGGCTTTATTATACACTTTTATATTATTTTTGGGACTAACCTATTAACCGGAGGCCCAGCCCAGAATTGTTGTTTTTTTGCCTATTTCATAGTTTCGCAGAAAAAGAATATCAAACGGAGTCCAAACGGAATGAAACCTTCGGGAACGTGATTTTCGGAACGAACGTGATCCAGAAGACTTGGACCCTACATCAAGATATCAACCAGGAGGGCATGAGGTAGGGGGCGCGCCTACCCCCCTGGGCGCGCCCTCCACCCTCGTGGGCCCCACGTTGCTCCACCAACATACTTCTTCCTCCTATATATACCTACGTACCCCCAAACTACCAGATACAGAGCCAAAAACCTAATTCCACCGCCGCAACCTTCTGTACTGTGAGATCCCATCTTGGGGCCTTTTCCGGAGCTCCGCCGGAGGGGGCATCGATCACGGAGGTCTTCTACATCAACACCATAGCCTCTCCGATGAAGTGTGAGTAGTTTACCTCAGACCTTCGGGTCCATAGTTAGTAGCTAGATGGCTTTCTCTCTCTTTTTGGATCTCAATACAATGTTCTCCCCCTCTCTCGTGGAGATCTATTCGATGTAATCTTATTTTGCGGTGTGTTTGTTGAGACCGATGAATTGTGGGTTTATGATCAAGTTTATCTATGAACAATATTTGAATCTTCTCTGAATTCTTTTATGTATGATTGGTTATCTTTGCAAGTCTCTTCGAATTATTAGTTTGGTTTGGCCTACTAGATTGATCTTTCTTGCAATGGGAGAAGTGCTTAGCTTTGGGTTCAATCTTGTGCTGTCCTTTCCCAGTGACAGTAGGGGCAGCAAGGCACGTATTGTATTGTTGCCATCGAGGATAACAAGATGGGGTTATATCATATTGCATGAGTTTATCCCTCTACATCATGTCATCTTACTTAAAGCGTTACTCTATTCTTATGAACTTAATACTCTAGATGCATGCTGGATAGCGGTCGATGTGTGGAGTAATAGTAGTAGATGCAGGAAGGAGTCGGTCTACTTGTCTCGGACGTGATGCCTATATACATGATCATACCTAGATATTCTCATAACTATGCTCAATTCTGTCAATTGCTCAATAGTAATTTGTTCACCCACCATAATACTTATGCTCTCGAGAGAAGCCACTAGTGAAACCTATGGCCCCCGGGTCTATCTTCCATCATATTAATCTTCCAACACTTAGCTATTTTTATTGACTTTTATTTTACTTTGCATCTTTATCATAAAAATACCAAAAATATTATCTTATCATATCTATCAGATCTCACTCTCGTAACTGACCGTGAAGGGATTGACAACCCCTTTATTGCGTTGGTTGCGAGGATTTATTTGTTTGTGTAGGTGCGAGGGACTTGTGCGTGGTCTCCTACTGGATTGATACCTTGGTTCTCAAAAACTGAGGGAAATACTTACGCTGCTTTACTGCATCACCCTTTCCTCTTCAAGGGAAAACCAACGCAGTGCTCAAGAGGTAGCAAGAAGGATTTCTGGCACCTTTGCCGGGGAGTCTACGCAAAAGTCAACATACCAAGTACCCATCACAAACCCTTATCTCCCGCATTACATTATTTGCCATTTGCCTCTCGTTTTCCTCTCCCCCACTTCACCCTTGCCGTTTTATTCGCCCTCTCTTTTTCGTTTGCTTCTTTTTTTTCCGTTTGCTTGTCGTTATGGCTAGTCCCCTTTCTTCTCCGTTGTCTCCCGAGAATGAAGTTCTTAATTTTAAGCAAAGGGAGGGAGAAAATTTAAAAGACGCTTGGTATAGAATTTGCAATGCTCAAAATAGATGTACCAGGAAGCAATCTACTTCCGTTCTTCTCCGCAATTTTTATTTAGGCGCTACCCCTTGGTATAGATATATCCTTGACACCATTACCGGAGGGAATTTCTTAGGAAGCCATACTTTTGATTCTTATAATGCTATGATAGATTTGTTAGGCTCACCACCTCTTTTGGTTAATGGAACTATGTTAACTTTGGAGCATGTAATGCAAAGACTTGAAATTATTGAAAATAAAGTTGCTACCATAGAGTTAATTGAAAATTTGGATAAAAAGATCCACAACCAAATTACCCATTATGGATCTAAAGTAGGAGTCACTTTGAAAAATATTAAGGAGAAGGAACCCATAGTTAATGAAAGAATAAATCAAGATTCCGCTAGAATCGATAAACTTGAGGGTATCATTACCAACTTGGGAACCACTTTTTCTTCCGTAAAGAATACTCCAAGACCTCCAACTAAAATTGCTAAGCTTATGTATGTTCCTAAAAATAAGGGTGAATCCTCTAGTAAGGAAACTGCGGATCTCAAATCTATAAGTATTCATCCCACTCTTTTTGCTATCATTAAGGAACCATTTGCCACAAATGAATTTTTCGGTCATGTGCCTGGAAGTTTGGTAATTAATAAAAAGAAAGAAATTCCTAAGGATTATAGATGTCTGATTGAAGAATTGCCCACCAAAGATGGCAATACCTAGATCTATCCTTGCTTTTATGCCTAGCTAGGGCCGTTAAACGATAGCGCTTGTTGGGAGGCAACCCAATTTTATTTTTAGTTTTTTTTTTGCTTTCTGCTTATGTTTAGGAATAAATATTTGATCTAGCCTCAGGTTAGATGTGTTTTTATATTTTAATTAGTGTTTGTGCCAAGTTAAACCTATAGGATCTTCTTGGATGATAGTTATTTGATCTTGCTGAAAATTACAGAAACTTTCTGTTCACGAAAATAATTGTTAAAAATCCTCAGAAAGTGATAAAATATTGATTCCAATTGCTGCTGATCAATAAACAAATTGTCTAGGTCGTCCTATTTTGGCTGAATTTTTGGAGTTCCAGAAGTTTGCGTTAGTTACAGATTACTACAGACTGTTCTGTTTTTGACAGATTCTGTTTTTCGTGTGTTGTTTGCTTATTTTGATGAATCTATGGCTAGTAAAATAGTTTATAAACCATAGAGAAGTAGGAATACAGTAGGTTTAACACCAATATAAATAAATAATGAGTTCATTACAGTACCTTGAAGTGGTGTTTTGTTTTCTTTCGCTAACGGAGCTCACGAGATTTTCTGTTATGTTTTGTGTTCTGAAGTTTTCAAGTTTTGGGTAAAAGATTTGATGGATTATGGAACAAGGAGTGGCAAGAGCCTAAGCTTGGGGATGCCCATGGCACCCCAAGATAATCTAAGGACACCAAAAAGCCAAAGCTTGGGGATGCCCCGGAAGGCATCCCCTCTTTAGTCTACTTCCATCGGTAACTTTACTTGGAGCTATATTTTTATTCACCACATGATATGTGTTTTGCTTGGAGCGTCTTGTATGATTTGAATCTTTGCTTGTTAGTTTGCCACAATCACCTTTTCTGTACACACCTTTTGAGAGAGACACACATGATTCAGAATTTATTAGAATACTCTATGTGCTTCACTTATATCTTTTGAGCTATATAGATTTTGCTCTAGTGCTTCACTTATATCTTTTAGAGCACGGCAGTGGTTTTGTTTTATAGAAACTGTTATTCTCTCATGCTTCAGTTATATTATTTTGAGAGTCTTAAACAGCATGGTAATTTTCTTAAATTGGGAAATTAATCCTAATATGTTAGGTATTCAAGACTAGTAAAAAACTTTCTTATGAGTGTGCTGAATACTAAGAGAAGTTTGATGCTTGATGATTGTTTTGAGATATGGAGGTAGTAATATTAAAGTTGTGCTAGTTGAGTAGTTGTGAATTTGAGAAATACTTGTGTTGAAGTTTGCAAGTCCCGTAGCATGCACGTATGGTAAACGTTATGTAACAAATTTGAAACATGAGGTGTTCGTTGATTGTCCTCCTTATGAGTGGTGGTCGGGGACGAGCGATGGTCTTTTCCCACCAATCCATCCCCCTAGGAGCATGCGCGTAGTGCTTGGTTTTTGATGACTTGTAGATTTTTGCAATAAGTATGTGAGTTCTTTATGACAATGTTGAGTCCATGGATTATATGCACTCTTACCCTTCCATCATTGCTAGCCTCTTCGGTACCGTGCATTACCCTTTCTCACATTGAGAGTTGGTGCAAACTTCGCTGGTGCATCCAAACCCCGTGATATGATACGCTCTTTCAGACATAAACCTGCTTATATCTTCCTCAAAACAGCCACCATACCTACCTATTATGGCATTTCCATAGCCATTCCGAGATATATTGCCATGCAACTTTCCACCGTTCCGCTTATCATGACACCTTTATCATTGTCATATTGCTTTGCATGATCATGTAGTTGACATCGTATTTGTGGCAAAGCCACCGTTCATAATTTTTTTTCATACATGTCACTCTTGATTCATTGCTATCCCGGTATACCGCCGGAGGCATTCATATAGAGTCATACTTTGTTCTAGTATCGAGTTGTAATCATTGAGTTGTAAATAAATAGAAGTGTGATGATCATCATTCATAGAGCATTGTCCCACAAAAAGAGAAAGGCCAAATAAAAAAAGAAGGCCCAAAAAAATAAAAAGGGATAATGCTACAATCCTTTTTTCCCACACTTGTGCTTCAAAGTAGCACCATGATCTTCATGATAGAGAGTCTCTTGTTTTGTCACTTTCATATACTAGTGGGAATTTTTCATTATAGAACTTGGCTTGTATATTCCAACAATGGGCTTCCTCAAATGCCCTAGGTCTTCGTGAGCAAGCAAGGTTGATGCACACCCACTTAGTTTCTTTTGTTGAGCTTTCATGCATTTATAGCTCTAGTGCATCCGTTGCATGGCAATCCCTACTCCTTGCATTAACATCAATCGATGGGCATCTCCATAGCTCATTGATTAGCCGCGTTGATGTGAGACTTTCCCTTTTTTTGTCTTCTCCACATAACCCCCATCATTATATTCTATTCCACCCATAGTGCTATATCCATGGCTCACGCTCATGTATTGCGTGAAGGTTGAAAAAGTTTGAGATTACTAAAGTATGACACAATTGATTGCCTTGTCATGCATGATGAGAGCATTCTTGTGTGACGAAAATGGAGCATGACTAAACTATATGATTTTGTACGGATGAACTTTCTTTGGCCATGCTATTTTGAGAGGACATAATTGCTTAGTTAGTATGCTTGAAGTATTATTATTTTGATGTCAATATTAAACCTTTATCTTGAATCTTTCGGATCTGAATATTCATACCACAATTAAGAGAATTACATTGAAATTATGCCAAGTAGCATTCCACATCAAAAATTCTGTTTTTATCATTTACCTACTCGAGGACGAGCAGGAATTAAGCTTGGGGATGCTTGATACGTCTCCAACGTATCTATAATTTTTGATTGTTCCATGCTACATTATATTCTGTTTTGGACATTAATGGGCTTTATTATACACTTTTATATTATTTTTGGGACTAACCTATTAACCGGAGGCCCAGCCCAGAATTGCTGTTTTTTGCCTATTTCAGAGTTTCGTAGAAAAAGAATATCAAACGGAGTCCAAACGGAATGAATCCTTCGGGAACGTGATTTTCGGAGCGAACGTGATCCAGAGGACTTGGACCCTACGTCAAGACATCAACCAGGAAGCACGAGGTAGGGGGCGCGCCTACCCCCCTGGGCGCGCCCTCCACCCTCGTGGGCCCCATGTTGCTCCACCGATGTACTTCTTCCTCCTATATATACCTACGTACCCCCAAACTACCAGATATGGAGCCAAAAACCTAATTCCACCGCCGCAACCTTCTGTACCCGTGAGATCCCATCTTGGGGCCTTTTCCGGAGCTCCGCCGGAGGGGGCATCCATCACGGAGGGCTTCTACATCAACACCATAGCCTCTCTGATGATGTGTGAGTAGTTTACCTCAGACCTTCGGGTCCATAGTTATTAGCTAGATGGCTTCTTCTCTCTTTTTGGATCTCAATACAATGTTCTCCCCCTCTCTTGTGGAGATCTATTCGATGTAATCTTCTTTTGCGGTGTGTTTGTTGAGACCGATGAATTGTGGGTTTATGATCAAGTTTATCTATGAACAATATTTGAATCTTCTCTGAATTCTTTTATGTATGATTGGTTATCTTTGCAAGTCTCTTCGAATTATCAGTTTGGTTTGGCCTACTAGATTGATCTTTCTTGCAATGGGAGAAGTGCTTAGCTTTGGGTTCAATCTTGCGGTGTCCTTTCCAAGTGACAGTAGGGGCAGCAAGCCTTGTATTGTATTGTTGCCATCGAGGATAACAAGATGGGGTTTATATCATATTGCATGATTTTATCCCTCTACATCATGTCATCTTACTTAAAGCATTACTCTGTTCTTATGAACTTAATACTCTAGATGCATGCTGGATAGCGGTCGATGTGTGGAGTAATAGTAGTAGATGCAGGCAGGAGTCGGTCTAATTGTCTCGAACGTGATGCCTATATACATGATCATACCTAGATATTCTCATAACTATGCTCAATTCCGTCAATTGCTCAACAGTAATTTGTTCACCCACATATTTATGCTCTCGAGAGAAGCCACTAGTGAAACCTATGGCCCCCGGGTCTTTCTTCCATCATATTAATCTTCCAACACTTAGCTATTTTTATTGCCTTTTATTTTACTTTGCATCTTTATCATAAAAATACCAAAAATATTATCTTATCATATCTATCAGATCTCACTCTCGTAACTGACCGTGAAGGGATTGACAACCCCTTTATTGCGTTGGTTGCGAGGATTTATTTGTTTGTGTAGGTGCGAGGGACCCGTGCGTGGTCTCCTACTGGATTGATGCCTTGGTTCTCAAAAACTAAGGGAAATACTTACGCTGCTTTACTGCATCACCCTTTCCTCTTCAAGGGAAAACCAACGCAGTGCTCAAGAGGTAGCACCGACTTTGTACAACCCTAGTCCTCTCCAGTGTCTATATAAAGTAGAGGGCTTAGTCCGTAGAGGCAATCATAATCGTAGTCATACAGGCTAGACTTTTAGGGTTTTAGCCGATACGATCTCGAGGTAGATCAACTCTTGTAATACTCATATTCATCAAGATCAATCAAGCAGGAAGTAGGGTATTACCTCCATAGAGAGGGCCTGAACCTGGGTAAACATCGTGTCCCCCATCTCCTGTTACCATCAACCTTAGATGCACAGTTCGGGACCCCCTACCCGAGATCCGCCGATTTTGACACCGACACCCGCCGGACAGCTTCATTCCCTTGTACAGTCGCCCGGATGGGGCAAAGGTTGCTGCCGTCATGCCTATCTTCTATGGGCGTGGTCTTGTGCCGCCGGCGCCTCTGAGGCCCCAGTGGCGACGGTTCCGGTGGTGGTGTCCTTCGACGATTCCGGTGAGGAGGAAGAGCAGGACTCGGCGGCCACCCTGGAGGGGTCTGGGGAGACCTCCCCTCCGCGCCTTGCCTGATGACGACGCTGCCGGCGACCACCCATTGAGGGAAGTCCTGCCCCCTCCTGGGGTCACTACGAGGTCCAGGGTCTCCCCCTCGGGGAAGCCAACATCCGGCGTCCCGACGAAGAGCAGATCGTCGCTGATCTCTCGGGGTGATGCCCCTGCTTCACCACCGCCCGGGGCCACCGCGGCCTCGCAGACTCCTGGGACCCGCGCGCCTGCGCCCCAGGCCACGAGGCCCCTAAGCTCCACACTTCTGAAGAGGCACCGGGACTACCCCGCTGTGGACCAGTGAGTTTCCTGCCCTGAGCTTGCCCTTGCTCCTGCTTCCGCTGCGGCTTCCTGATGCTTCCTCCTTGTGCCGCTAGGCCAACGTCGTCATCAAAGAAGAAGAAGGAGGGGGCGGCCACATCCTCGGGGACCCAGCAGCCTGGCACGGCCGCACCTCCTCTGGCGCAGAAAGGCGACGACGGCGCCCGCGCCTCTCCGGCCTGGTCGTCCTCGCGAGGCCCAGAGGAGCGTCCCCAGGAGAGGGCGACCGCCAAGGCCTCGTCAGCTCCTGAGGCACTCGTCCCCAGCCCGCCGGCCGAGGCCCCACAGGCTCCGGAGCTCCTGGCCTCTTCTTCCACCGCCATCAACCTGCAGGTCTTGGTGATGACGCTGCCTTCTCCTTCCACCCCACTGCCGGTCTGCGATCCTTTCGCCTCGCCCAACGCCCTGGAACACGCCCTTTTCGCGCTGGCCCGGCTGCGGGGTGATCTTCAAGGCGCTGACCGTCACCTAGTGGCCGGGCGCCTGGAGCTGATCTCTGGCTGGTTGCACTCTGATGCATCCATCCGGGAGGCCCTAAGCCAGGCCGTGGCGGCTTCCGAGAAGGACAAGCAGGCGACTTCACAAGCCGCGGCTGCCCGCGAGGTGGCGCTGAAGGATGCCGGTCCCACCGAGGATTGCTGCCGGTCGCTGGAGGCCATGCGCAAAGAGCGCGCGGCCGAGGCTCGAGACCGCAAGGCGGAGGCAGAGAAACTGAATGCCCGGGAGGACGCTGTCAGAGGACAGGACGCCGAGCTAGAGTAGTTGGCGAGGGCACATGCCACGAAGCGCAGCCGGCTGGAGAAGCTGGAGCAGGAGGTGAAGGCAGAGAAGGCCGAGCTGGAAGCCAAAGTGAAGGTCCTGGCCGAGGACCGCGTGGCCTTCAAGTCCCTTGAGGAGAAGTCCCGCATGGCGCTGTGGGCACTCTACGAGAAGGGCTTGGAGGAGCCGCTAGCGACAGATGACGAGGGCCCCACCCAGCTGCTTCCTCATCTTGTCGCGGCGCTCGAGGACGTCGTCGACGGGATCGGCCCCTTTGTGGAGGGGGAAGCCCGTGCGCTCTCCTCTGCTGCACTGACGCGTGTCTTCAGCAACCTCCATCTTCGTGATCCCGACGCCGACCTTGACGAGCTGCTCGAGCCCATAGATGACGAGCGCTGCGCAGCCGCTGCCGAAGCCGTGAAGAGCCAGGTGGAGGCCTTGCTAAAGATGTTCCGCGCCTTCGACCCTGTGCCCTCGACTGGTGGCGCTGCTAAACCCGCAACTCTGGTGGGCGGCGCAGGTGAGGGCAACATCATCATGGAAGGGTGTAATGCCCACGATGCGGCTATATCTCTCACATGTCGAGGCACGACTTAGAGGCATAACGCATTGTAGGTTTTGTCGCAAGAAGGGTCATCTTCACACAATCCCATGTAATGAACAAGAATGGGATAAAGAGGGTTGGCTTACAATCGCCACTTCACACAATACTTAAATAAATCATACATCATTCAAAATACACACATAGACCGACTACGGTCAAATCCAAATGAAAAGAAGATAACCCCAAATGTTAGATCCCCGATCGTCCCAACTGGGCTCCACTACAGATCAACAGGAAACGAAACAAAAACAACGATCAAGATCTTCATCCAGCTCTCACTTGAGCTGGGTTGCGTCACCTGCACTGGTATCCTCGGCACCTGCAACTGTTTGGAAGTATCTGGTGAGTCTCGAGGACTCAGCAATCTCACATCCGCGAGATCAAGACTATTTAAGCTTATGGGTAGGAGAAGGTAGTGAGGTGGAGCTGCAGCAAGCACTAAGCATATATGGTGGCTAACATACGCAAATAAGAGCGAGAAGAGAAGCAACGCAACGGTCGTGAAGCTAGAAGTGATCCTGAAACTACTTACGTTCATGCATAACACCAAAACCGTGTTCACTTCCCGGACTCCGCCGAAAAGAGACCATCACGGTGACACACGTGGTTGATGCATTTTAATTAAGTCAAGTATCAAGTTCTCTACAACCGGACATTAACAAATTCCCATCTACCACATAACCGCGGGCATCCCGGTTAGAAGACTTTTCGACAATGGTAAAACAAGACCAGCAAAGCCGCCCGATGTACCGACAAATCCCGATAGGAGTCGCACGTATCTCGTTCTCAGGGCACACCGGATAGGTCAAGCTACGAGTAAAACCAGGCCTCGAGTTGCCCCGAGGTGGCCCCACAAGCTGCCCGTTTCGGACCAACACTCAGAGGAGCACTGGCCTGGGGGGGTTTAAAATAAAGATGACCCTTGAGTCTGCAGAACCCAAGGGAAAAAGGCTTAGGTGGCAAATGTTAAAACCAAGGTTGGGCCTTGCTGGAGGAGTTTTATTCAAAGCGAACTGTCAAGGGGGTCCCATAAATCCCCAACCGCGTAAGGAACGCAAAATCAAGGAACATAACACCGGTATGACGGAAACAAGGGCGGCAAGAGTGGAACAAAACACCAGGCAAAAGGCCGAGCCTTCCACCCTTTACCAAGTATATAGATGCATTAATTTAAATAAGAGATATTGTGATATCCCAACATATCCATGTTCCAACATGGAACCAGCTTCAACTTCACCTGCAACTAGCAACACTATAAGAGGGGCTGAGCAAAAGCGGTAACATAGCCAAACAACGGTTTGCTAGGAAGGATGGTTAGAGGCTTGACATGGCAATATGGGAGGCATGATATAGCAAGTGGTAGGTAGCGCGGCATAGCAAAAGAGCGAACAACTAGCAAGGAAATATAGAAGTGATTTCGAGGGTATGGTCATCTTGCCTGAAATCCCGCAAGGAAGAAGAACGAGTCCATGAGGTAGACGAACCAACGTAGTCGAACGGATCCTCACAATCGCAACGTAACCGGAACTATCAAGAAGAAGCAACACCGGAAAGAAGCAAACAACATGGTAAACAACCATCACATAAACATGGAATGATGCACAATCAAGTATGATGCATGTCCGGTTTAATGAGGCATGGCATGGCAAGGTGCACAAACAATACTACAAATTAGGTGGAGCTCAATATGCAACGAGTTGCATATTGACGAAACACCACGTTCAAGTTATTTAGTTCGCTCATGTTTATGCTACTCATCAAAATTAAATGTTGGTTAACATGGCAAGAGGTGAAACATAAATAAACTAACTATTTAGGCAAGTTTAAATGAGGCCGGAACAAACAACAATTCCGGAAAATCCTCATGTCCATATTTTAGATTTGGTACTGTTCTGCCATAAACGAAATTTTAATGTTGTTAAACAGCAAAGTAAAGTGTACCAAGTTAAACTAGGCATTTTTCTACCCCATTTACATATAAAGTTTATTTAAAATGGAGGTACAGTTATTTAGTTATGAAATAAATCATTTTAACATGGCATTTAGCAAATTAAATGCAAGAAGCATTTTAAACATTTTAAACAAGGATGCAAGCAGCATATTATGAAACTAGATGAAATTCTAAGCATTTTACATATTTAAATTATTTTAATCCGATGCACGGTTGTGGAGTTATTATATGCATGATGTTGAGGGTTTTTTTGTAAATCTGTAAACTCTGGATAATAGCTAAAATCGCAGGCAGGAAAAAACACTACGTGGGCCAATATTGCTGGGAGGCTGGGCTGCTCACCATGGGCCAAGGCCCAGTCGGTGGAGAGGCTTGGGGCAGGCAGATCCAGCTGGGCCAAGGCGAGGCCGGCCCAGGCGTGTGCGGTCGCGGAACTTGGTGCGGCGACGGGTCAACGTGGGGTCGAGCAGCGCTCGATGCAGAGGCGATGTAGTGGCTGTGGCAGGCGCGAGGTTTAGCAGAAGGGTAGCAGCCATGGCGAGGAGGTCAACGCGAGGCCGGCAGGGACTTGGCGTGGTCCAGGACGACGGCCTCAGGTCAGGGGAAGCGGTCTTGGCGCGGCAGGAGGAGGCCGAGTGCGGTCAACGAGCGGGCGAGCGGGAAGCAGAGGAGGCAGGGCGAGGGCGCACGGGAACGAAGGAAGGTGCAGATCCGGGGGCTGTAACAGAGGACAGCGAGAGAGAGGATCGTGTGAGAGAGCGCAAGCTTCAGCAAAGAAGAGAAAGGGGAAGGGAGCAGGTGCGGCGAGGACGACCTGCTGGTGCTGCTCACCGGCGGACGACGGCGAGGGCGGAGCAAGGCGATGGCGTGGGCGACGAGGTGGAGGTCGGGGACGCTCCGTGGTGATGGTGGCGAGTTTTTCCGAGGTACGCGGTCAACACGGCTGGGACGAGCGGGCGCTCGCTAGATGCATCGTTCTCCTCGCGCAGCAGAAGAAGGGGAGGACAGCCGGGTCCTGGAAGGCGACGCGGTGACTGGACGGCGAGGCGCGAGAGGTGCCGGAGGCAGGCGGATCCGACGAGGGGTAGCACCGTCTTGAGTTCCTGGTGGCCGATAGCTTGGTGTTACCTGTCCATGGCGGGGAGAGGGACATGGACATGAGAGAGGGGGGATCGAGAGCAGGTAACAGAGGAGGCAGGGAAAAAGGGCAGCGCTGGGGACCTGCTAGTCACCGGAGCTTGCTGGGGGTGGCGGAACAGCGGCAAGGCCGAGCAGAGGAGGCGCACGGGAATGGAGCTGCGGGCGCTCGATGCGGCTGGTGTTCAAACGCAAAGCAGAGAGAGGGCGGAACGCTGCTCCTCTTCCATGGTGCTCAGCTCGGGGACGAGGCATTGGAGGCTGTGGATTGGGCGGTGGCAGAAACCAAGGGAGGTAGGTGGGTGGATCGGGAGGGATCTGGGAAGATCCCGAGGAAGAAGAGGGGTGGATTGGCTGGCGACGGCGGGGATTGGACAGGGGAGGATCCCTAGAAATTAGGTTTTGGTCTGATTTGGATAGAGGTGGTCTATTTATAGGGACAAAAGGAGTAGGTTTGGACCCTCCGATCGAATTTGGACGGTCGAGAATAAATAAGTTAGGAAGTCCAAATAAGAAACCGGAGATATAGGGGATGTTTGGGGATGATCTGGACCCAACGGTAACGATAGTCCGGTTCAGGTTCGGGGAAGTTTCGGACGCACACGCGAGGGGTTTGCGGGATGTGCAGAGAGGTTAGGAAGCTAGGCAAGAGGGAAACAAAATCTGGTTGGTCACGGAACGTCAACGAAGGCAAAGGGAACGCGGCAACTACGAGCAACTACATGTTTTAAGAAAACATGCGGATGATGCAATGATGAATGCAACAAATAAATAAATCACACGGCGACAACGAAAAACATGGGAGGCGTCAGGAGCGTCGGTCTCGGGGCATTACAAAGGGGCACCCCTTGCAAGCGACGGCGGCGTCCAGGGATGACGACATGGCATGCTGGCGACTCCTTTTCCTGCTTTGCCTCTGCAACATGCACCATGCCTCATGGAGGCGTTTAAACTTGTGTTTGGTATTTGAAGAATAGTATGTCCTGTAATATTTGTTTGAGATTCCGCGATTTCCTTCTCGTTTGCTTGGTGTTCTACGTTGGCAGGGCCCGACCCCGCGCGTACCTCAGCCGCCGTTGGATCGTCCAGATCGCCAGGACGAGACCAAGGGGTGAGGGGCTATGTGGCCAGTTAGGCTCGTGAGTCACAATGCTCAGGAGTCCCCCTTGACGAACAAACAGCTTACGAAAAGGAGATGCGGGAGTAGGCCTAGTGTTCTATGTCGGCGGGGCCCGACCCCGCGCATACCTCAGCCGTCGTTGGGTCATTCGGATCACCAGGACGAGACCAAGGGGTGAGGGGCTACGTGGCCACTTAGGCTCCTGAGTCGTGATGCTCAAGAGTCCCCCTTGACGCCCAAACAACCTTCATACCTTGGCTCCGCTCGGGAGGGCGCGTGACGGCCAGGTCTGAGGGACCTGGCAGGGCGGCGTACGCTTGGGCGTGACCCAAGCGCAGCCCCTGTGCCCAGCCCCCTCGCGCGGCTCTCCCGAAGGGAAAGTGTTGCGGTGAGGCTGGACACTGAGCCGAGTGGCTCCCTGAGGTTGGTACGGCCATGGGGCGCCCTCAGTTGTTTATCACCAGCGCGGAGCGTAGTGCTTCCGCACATGCACGGGCATAGCCGCTCCTCGACCGTGTCGACTGCCAGCGCAGAGCATGGTGCTTCCACTGGTGCGTGGGTGAGGGCTCCCTCTGAGTGGAGCCCACGGGGCGAGTACAGCCCCGCCCTGACACGTGGCTTGCACGGCAGGGCTGGACGAGGTGTGTCTCGGCACCCGTGAGCCAGCGCGGGACTCACGAGGCCCTACCTCAAGGCGGGTTGCGCCTAGTCTTGATTCCTGATGGCTACAACGGTCCTGCAAGATGGTTAGGCAACCTGCCCCGGGCGAATCTCCTGAGTCGATCACATGAGAAGGCCAGACACGAAAGACCCTAGGAGGTGACGTGAGTGGGGCCGGCCCGCTAGACAAAGCTCAGTCGTTGGGTCTATTGACGCTGCAGGGACGGACCCGAGCACAGACGTCGTGCCTAGTCTTCTCATGCAAAGAACACTGAAGAAAGATGACCAGCCCGCGGCTCCCGCGGTGGTGAGGCACCAGATCGCGCGCCCTAGCCCGCCCATCCATGATTAGCTCATGCGAGAACAAGGCACCAAGGGCCACGGGAGGTGACGTACACGGGAGCGGGCCTGCGAGCTAGAGCTCAGCCTCTTGGGTTTGGCGACGCTGCAGGGACGGACCCGAGCACGGACGCCGTGCCAGTCCTTCATCATGAGGTGGTCGTGGGTGGGCTTGCTAGGGCGTGCAACGCTCATGGCATCGAAGTGTCAGGCAGGCAGGTGGTAATCATAGGTAACTCATGCGAGGGAACAAGCTGGCTCAAATAGATGCAAGAACGATACATGCCACCAGGACGGACCCGAGCGGCCTGGGGATGATGCAGCCCGAGGGGCGCCCCCGACAGAGTAAGCTAAAGATGCAAAAGGATACATGCCGCAGGGACAGGCCCGTGCGACCTGGGAATCGTGCAGCCCGAAGGGTGCTCCCAGCTGAGTAAACTTGGAAATTTTCACCTGGTACCGTTGTCGAAGGTGGGTTGAGGTAGCCGAAGGCGCGTGATGAAGGAGTCGCTCCTCATGAGCCTCCGGGACCCTGAGCCTCGGGAGGCTCTAGGGGCCCGGGCGGGCCTTCGAGGACCATCGCCATCTCTGCCCGGACTGCGTGATGCCTGGCTTCCTAAGCAGACAGGACACTCTGCAGGTGGCGCTGGAAGGCGGCCGCCACGCTCGGCAAGCCAAATGGCATGCAGACGTAGCTGTGAGGTGGACCCTCGCACCGCCCAACGCGCGAAGGCCAGAAGCGCTCCCGAGATGCGGCCCTGTTGAGCCCTAGAATGTCGATGCAGACGCGCAGCCCATCGTCCTTGCCAGGATGGGGAGCTGCGCCAGGTGGTGGGCGGCGGTCGCCGCGCATGGTCCTTCCTTCTGGAAACTCCTGGGTGGCCTTGATGATGAACTCCTGAGCACCAGGCACTCCTCACCCAATGCCCTCTTAAGGGAAACATGCAGCAAAGCACGCCTCCACGTGGTGCCCGAGCGCCTCCCTCATGATGTTGGCTAGGTCTGAGGCCCTCTAGAAGAGAGCCCCTGAACCTTGCCCGAGAAGGGCGCCGGTCACGCCTTCCTATGCGAGGGAGCGAGGCGCCCCAGGCGTGGGCACTGATCCTCAGGCGGCGCTGCTGGAGACGCCGCTCTCCTGAGGCCCTGTGCGGAGTAGTTGCTTCTTCTTCTTAGGGATGGCCTCAGGAAGGTACAGGGTGCCCTCGCTGTCGGGGTCTTCGATTGTCGCGGCTTGGAAGGCACGCTCCAGGGAGCACACCGCATCTCTTTCTTCGCAGGGGACTGTGATGATTCCGCCGCTTCCTGGTATCTTGAGGACGTTGTAGCCGTGGTGGGTCACTGCCATGAACTTGGCTAATGCTGGATACCCAAGGATGGCATTGTACGACAGACGGATGTGGGCGACGTCGAAGTCGATGAGCTCGGTGCGGTAGTTGTCGCGCTGGCCGAAGGTGACAGGGAGATGGACCTGCCCTATCGGGGTGGTAGAGTCATCGGTCACTCCTGAGAAGGGTTTGGTAGGCTGCAGCTGATCGTATGGCACTTGGAGGCTATCAAATGTCTCGACGGACAGGACATTGGCACATCGGGTGAACTTGAAATTTGACTATCTCGTTTGCTGGCTTGAAAGAAGTGGATTTAGGCCTTTTATCAAGAATTACATCGTCTCTATCCACTGTGGAACGCAGAGTAGTGAGCTCCTCGGCCGCCAGGGCTTCGGACAGTGCCTCAAGGGCCAGGGATGCGGTTCTGTTTTCGGCGCGGAGTGCTATGTCCGGATCACTGGCGATAGTGATAACACCATTGGGCCCGGGCATTTTGAGCCTCATGTACCCGTAATGAGGTATGGCTTGAAAGCGTGTGAATGCATATCGCCCTAACAGGGCATGATATCCGCTGTTGAAAGGTGCCACCTGGAAGATTAATTCTTCAGACCTATAGTTCTCAGGCGTGCCGAATACCACATCAAGTTTTATTTTTACCGAACACCGTGCTTATCGGCTGGGAATGATACCTCGAAAGGTTGTACTGCTTTGCTCTATGCGGCTCTTGTCTATTTGCATTTTATCGAGCGTGTCCTCATAGATGAGGTTCAGTCCGCTGCCGCCGTCCATGAGCACTTTAGTGAGGCGAAAGCCATCTACAATTGGGTTTAGAACCAAAGCGGCTGGTTCTCGGACTGATCGGGCCCTTGGCTCGTCATTGGCATTGAAGGCTATCGCCATATCGTTCCAAGGGTGTATTGCGGCTACATGATTGACTTCGGCAAGGTCGCGGAGCGCCCTTTTGCGCCGATTGTTTGAAGAAAAGGTCTTGAAGACCGTAAACACATTGAGGTCGTTATCCTCGGGGGATTACCTCGCCGGGGTAGTGTTGGTGAGGATAGCCTCACCACTTTTAGCCACCTGCCGGAGTATCCAACATGCTTGAAGGCTATGAGTTGGTTCGGAATTTGGCATCGCGTGTATCTGACAGGGCTTGTCGAGCCATTCATCAAGGACAGTTATGTGTCCCGGTAAGTGCTTAATTTTCCTTTCCGTGAAGTAATGATCAGGTGCCCCGTAAGGGTGCATCCTTTTTGCTCGGCCGGTGGTTCCCACAGAGCTGTCTGGGCTTTCCAAGCGCTTTCCATTGTGCAGTACTTCTGTACTATGTGTGCCAAATCTGCAAAGTGTAGTATGCGGCTAGATTCCTACTTGTTAAAAACAAGATCAAAGTGTAGTCGCAAAAGACTGATACTGCAAAGTGATGGACTGTTTCCTGAGGTTGTTGTTGTATGTACATTAAGTCACATATGTCCGGGGGACCGGAATTGCTTGGAGAGTATTGATTGTGGTGGGCGGGTGGGCTTAAATCCGAAGCCCTGACCCGCCGCGGAATCTGGATTTTGAAAATTTTCTAAGGTCGTTGGCCCAGGATCCGGAGTATCCTGGGGGTTCTTAGGTTCGACGCCTGATTCCATGCTCGGAGGACAGATGATCTCTTCTCGAGGATGAGTGTCCGGCTCGTGGGGCTCGGAGATCCGAACATAGCTTGTTTTGAGTGTATGAGGAGCAGTATCCTTGACTTGCTCTTCCACGACAGTCACCAGGTG
This sequence comes from Triticum aestivum, assembly GCF_018294505.1. Classification (NCBI taxonomy): domain Eukaryota; kingdom Viridiplantae; phylum Streptophyta; class Magnoliopsida; order Poales; family Poaceae; genus Triticum; species Triticum aestivum. Next base: position 406,257,969 of record NC_057808.1, read on the forward strand.
GGTGACCGGTGGGGTCCTGATTTCCCTCTGATCAGGTTTAAGCCCAATCAAATCATAATGCGCTGCGACCCCAGGGCGGCGATGCGATCTAGCAATTCATTTAAAGACGAGATATCTGCCGGATCCATCTTATCGACGCTTTTGGGGTTGATGCGGAGATGATTTTTGGCAATCCGGGGGACCGCCCTGGGCTTAATGGACGGGCGGGCGCCTATGGTGAAATTGCCGATCTGGAGGATCTGCCTAGGAACTAGGGCCCTTCCAGAGGTGATCTTGTCGTCGACGACAAGGCAAGCCATCGATCCTTCTATCGATAGCACAGAGGAACTGTGCGTCTAAGGATCGAAGGTAACAGGAGGCGGGGGACATGATGTTTACCCAGGTTCCGGCCCTCTTAACGGAGGTAATACCCTACTTCCTGCTTGATTGACTTTGATGAGTATTGGAGTTACAAGAGTTGATCTACCTCGAGATCGTAATGGCTAAACCCTAGATGTCTAGCCTGTATGATTATGATCGCCCTACAGACTAAACCCTCCGGTTTATATAGACACCGGAAGGGGCTAGGGCTGTACAAGGTCGGTTTACAGAAGAAGGAAACTACACATCCGGACGTCCAACTTTCCATCCACGCAAAGGAGAGTCCCATCCAGACACGGGGGAAGGTCCTCGATCTTGTATCTTCACGGCCCATCAATCCGGCCCATATCACATAGCCCGGATGCCCCAGGACCCCCTAGTCTAGGACTCCCTCGGTATGGAAGATGTGGCATCGTTGGTCTTTGTCTTGTAGTCATTGAAGTGTCAAAATATTTGAGACAACAAGAGTGCGCTCAAATTACTTTTTCAATAGAATCGAGCATCTTCAACTTCATTCACTTGACGATGCATGGACATGTTCTCCAAAGCTTCCATTTCTTCTTTGCTCCGCATTGAGGATCATGGTCCTTCTTGTTGGACTCTCAAATATATTGTGGCCATGCCCTTTGGAGGTGAAGCATTATCTTTGACTTTTTTTGGCGTTGGGGTATGTTAGAAGACGACTTGATGGTGTCGGCGGTGGCTTGGAACTTGAAGTACCACCACTAGTGTGTAGCTTGGATATATGGCATCGCACTTGGAGATGCTTGAGAATTGGAGCCAAAAGGGAATTGATGTGTATGAGAGTACTTGGAGTACTTGATGTCATCTTTGTACTTGGCACTCCGCTTTGGTTGCTTGGTGCACTAACTTGAGGAGGTTGAAGTATGGTTGTAAGTCGACAATCTTCTTTATTGGGTGAATGAGTCCATTCAAGAATCTTGTCATTGTTTGCTCCCCGGGTTTTTGACATTGGCTCTTATCACGGAAATATACATCTCCTTATGGTATTCTTCCATGGATTTTGTGCCTTATTTAAGAATTTGGATCTTCTTGAAGAGGTCTCAAGTCTAATGTGTAGGCACAAATCTTGCCCTCGTGACTTCCTTCATTTCATCCCAAGTGGTGATAGGAGGTTCTCCTTGTTCTCTTGTTCTTGCAATGAATTTCTCCCAACGAATGATGACGTACTCATCAAACTCAAGAGAGGCCACTGCGATCTTCTTTGCTTCATCATGGTTGTGAAGGCAAGAGATCTTGTCCATTTTAGTGCCCATGAAAGGTATTCTGTAGGATAAATTTCCCCGGAGAATTGTGGCATTGTAAACTTAAGCTTGCTGAAGCGCTCTTCATTAGCTTGATTGTTGTGATGTTAGATGTTTCTCATGACACTGAGGATATTGAATATCTTCATGCTCCTCAATATTTTCTTGATGAGGACGACGGGGTGGATTAGTTATGCGCCTCAATTCATGGCATTCCTTGCTCGACGTTCTTCATATTGTCACTCTTCTCTTGCCTTTAAATTGCGCTCTTGAAGGTTGTACTGAGCTTCACAGAGTGCTCAGTGCTCTTCACTTGCTTGATCCACACGGTGCTCTTCTTTATGATGGACGACGTCTTGTTCATCAATTTATCGACCATATTCGCCTTGTCGTTGTTGTTGTTCTTCATCTTGACGCACTTGTTGTTCGAACGCATCTTGCTCTTCACAATGATGTCGTTCATGCTCGAGGATGTGGTCTTGCAATCCATTGTGATGGATAGGCATTGAAGCTTGATGATCTTGACGGTCGTCTCAAAGATGAGAATGATTTTGTAGTGTACTTGTGTCGGATGGAAGCTCCAAAGAATAGCTACTTGAGTGTCTTCTTCTTGATGATGACGAAGATAAAGATGACCTTGCGGGTGCCATTATTATTCAAAGTTCATTCTTTGCGTAGCCATCTTGGTGTCAAGATAATCCTGGTGAGCGCCAGATTGGCGGATGTCGTTGGCAAGTCGGGCGATGTGCTCGTTCAAGGCATCATTTGCATCGTTCATAGCATGTTGATGGCCGAAGTGATGTATCTTGATGACAGAGTCGTTCGCTCCTTCTTGGTCATCAAAGTCTGGAGATAAGTACCTTGCCTATCCATCACAAGACTCGAGCAAGTGTAAGTGGAAAATAAGAAGACAATACGAAAGTTACCTCTTCACAAAGTTGAGAATGTAACTTGTATCACTCAATGTGGAACATGAAGATAGTGAAATTGGTACCGGATCTTGTCACCCCACCTACAAAATAAAGCTTATAGAGTGGCTCGGTGAGGATAGGTGGCACAAAATCATGCGATACTTATTCAAGATATTGAAAATGTTGAAAAAGATTCACAAATTTGAATGTGACGCGAATAGATCAATAGCTAGTTGGTGATCATGGAACACACGTACGGATAGATAGATGGGGTTTGTGCAACCAAGGAATGAGCAACTATGATTCTCCACGACCAAAGCTCACGTTGCACAAATGCAAGAGAGACGCTAATCGATTGCTCTAATGGGCTAGATACACACTTGTGCACCAACCTAGAAGAACAAACGTGTCGTCTTTCTATATCCCAAGTATGATATTGCAAGTATGTATGATACCAATATTCTAACACAATATTATGTATGGTACCAAGAAGATTTTGGTAAGGGGCTCAATGTTATTGCTTATAAGCTTTTGTGCCCTTTTTTTGTTTACAAGCTTGCTCGTTTACCACTATGCTTGATGCTTGAACCAATATGCAAGACAAGTATGTAAGATATGCACGGGAGTAACTTATAACACACGAGATGATACCAAGATAGTTTCACGCAAAATGACATATGCACGGGAGCATGCTGCAAGGATGCAGGCGGAGCATGCAGCCCGGATGCAGGCAGAGCAGGACGCAAGGATGGCCTTAGAGCAGGCGGCATGGATGGCGTCCGGCGAGTGATCCGGACAACAAGCAAGGCATCCGTCGCGCTCGGACATTAATTTCATCTTGGCATATCCGGATTGTTGAACTATGATTTCCTTTGCTTTGTTTTAAACTGTTGAATTCGGACAATTTGAATCGTATGGTCGAGGTGTATGAATTGCATGGATTTGGGACTCCGCATTCGAGGTATGTGGATCTGTGGCAGTCCATAGGAGGGGCCGGCGAGCGCAGGCCGTGATCTGCCAAGTCCGGCTGTAGATGCTCTTAGTTCCAAGCAGTGTTGATGGTTCTCCCCCGGTATATATTGATCAAAAGGTGCTGCCAATCAGAAAACACTACCATAAATCTGTTCGCCGGCGTGAGCTCTTCATCCGTGTGCTCTTTCGCTTTGCTTTTCGTCCATTCTTTCCTAGCACCCACCAGCACGAGTTCACCGACAAACTCCGTTTCTTGTTACATGTCCGGACAGAGGATGGCACCACCAAAGGCAAAGATTTCCCTTGCGTCCAAATCCATGGCACATGCTTCAGCGTCATTCGCTGCATTCTTAGCGTGTCTTCGTGTGCACTGCACTGGCAGGATATGTTTGTTTTTCCTTTTGCGATTTTTCTTCGCAAAAGAGAAAAAAAAAGGCAAGCGGACGTAAGAGCAACTCCAATGGGGCGACCCAAACAGACGGCGCATTTGTCCGTTTTTTGTCCGTTTGGGTCGGCTGCCTGCCCGGCGTCCGCCCAGTTATGCATTTGGGTCGGCAATGCGCCCAACGCGCCGATCCATTTCATGTCCGTATTCAATTTTTGCTCGGCGCCCGTCTTTGGGTCTTGTCTAATGTCTCGCCAACACTCACAAATAAGCTTGTCCTCGGCAGCTGTGTACGTCTTCGTGCGCTTGCTCTTGCGCTTCAGCTTAGGACCGGCGGTTTGGTTCGCGAGCTCGTCCTCGAACAAAGGCTCCACTTCGATGTCGCACTCGTCCTCTTCCTCTAGCCCATAGTCCTCCGGGAACTCGTGGTCGAGGGGGAAGCCGTCCAGGTCGATGCCGACCTGATCACGCATGAAGGCCGCCTGATCGGGATCATAGCCAGCGGCCGGCGTGAACGCCCCGCGGCCGTCCTGGCTTTATGTCTCGTCGGGATCATAGCCAGCGCCCGGCGCACCACCCTCGAAGATGAGGTTTTGCATGTAGTCCTCGTCGACGGCGGACGACATTTCCTCGAACAGGTTACGGGCGTCCGGGAGCCCGCCGGCCGGCGTCTGTCGCGTGCGTTTCCTCGTGCCGCCGGACGACGAGCCACCGACCACCGGGGTGGCGTTGAGGTCGATGGGCGCGTGCGCGGGCGTGGAAGGCGCGACCACGCTCACGTTGCGTGAGCACTCCCCGGAGAGGCGGCAGGCCTGCGGGTAGACGTGGAAGCCGGGGACCGGGTTGCAAGCCGACGCGCGGGGTGAGTCGGGCAGCACCATCCGAGGAAACGCCGACGAGCCGGTACTGGCCGCGGCGACGGCGGCTTGGAGGACGCTGTGCTGGCTAGGGTTTACACCGAGCATGTAGAGCGCCTCCCTCGTTGCCGCGGCGACGCGGGCGTTGGTGAACTCCTGTTGCGCGGCGGCGACGGCGGCGGCCTGCGCGGCGGCCTCATCCCTCGCGTCTGCGGCGTGCCTCCGGCCCTTCCTTTTGGCCGACTCCCTTGCCCGCTGTTCGGGCGTCAGGGCCTTCTTCGGCTTGGTCGCGGCGGCGGTCTTGCGCGGGGCACGAGGCTTGCCTTTCCCGAGGGGGCGACGGCGCCGGACGAGGCGAGGGAGGCGAGGCCGGCAGCGGCGTCGAGGTCGAGGTCGATGGCGTCCTCCATGGCTGGTTGAGGGGCGGGGGCGCGCGCGGGCGGGAGCGTTTTTGAGGGAAATTGGGGGGAATGTTGGTGGCTGCCACCGACCGGCGGGCCCGGGGAGAGGAGTAGGCGCGCACGTGTCCGTCTCGTGTCCGCGCCGACGCAAATCCAGCTCAAAATTGGGCCTGGAATGGGTCACCCGCGGACGAAAAACGGACATTGAATCGACGTGTTGGACTACCACTTTTGTCCGCGCCGAGCCAAATAGACGCGGGCGGACTAAAGGAGTTGCTCTAAGCACTGTGCCACGAGTGACAACCATTTCCCTAAAGAATAGGGGATGATGATCCTGATAGTTAGGTTTTGTATAAAAATCATAAGTGCTCCAGTAGTGCCGGACGGACTCTGCTGGAGCTGACGGAGCTCGTTGTTCATTTGCCGACTAGAAAGCCCTGATGGTGATTGCTGATGGTTGCTTAAAAGTGCGGGACTGGTGGTCGATCGCCGGACCGTTTCGCGGCCGTGGAAACGCCCGCAACCAAGTCGGCATGGCACTGTCAACCTTAACTGCACTTACCGCCACCATGATGGCCGGCTTTTGGTGGTTGCCTCCTCTTGACACCCCCGATTTAACATTTGCACCGGCATCACATCGTGTGCTACTCACTGTCGATTTTGCAAAGAACAATTCGTCCATCTTGGGCCGGTACATGTCGATTTATGTGCTGATGTGGAAATTAGGTCATCATTATTGGGCTATCGGGATCGTGAAATTAGGTCCGGTAACATGCGTAGCTTTGCAGCCCGGGAGACGCATTGCTGATTGATGCTTCTTTTCGCTGAAAATTCGGATACGGGATCCTGTGATGTGCTGCTGGTACCGGCCATCACGCATCGTTTGTGAGGTTGGAACTGAGGCGGGCACCATTCGGGGTGATAATGGCGTTCTCGTGGCTGCCGTGCCTACTTGGCATGAATATGTTCCTGCCGGCATTGTTACTGCTGAGGCGTATGCTTGTCGTGACGGTATATTCCGCTGGGCCGTGGAGGACTTTTTTTTTGGATAAAGGAGCCGTGGAGGAACTATCAAGAATATCCTTGTTAAAGCTGATCGAGAGAGGAAGAGATCTCCCCTTGTACGTATTACAGCAGTGGAGTACTCTATTTTGTAATAAGTCGAGGGGCAAAGTCGTCAGCACATCTTACTTACTGCTAAACAATCCTCCAGCTTGCACTGCCAGCACATCCCTGTTGCTTATACTATACTACCGTTTCAGAATTCTCAAATTAGTATACTTATAATTGAAAGCATGCCAGTAATAGTCTATTCAGTAATTGGTACATTGTCAATGCTGCCAATTCCTAGCGGAAGATTCTCAAAGTTGACATTCATAGCCGAAGATTTAAAAATGAGAATTTCATTCAAAATCGATCAAATTCATCCGAATAAAATGAGAGGCAGGAACTGGAGAAATCCCTCCAGCGGTACTACTAGTTATTCTTAGCAGCAGCGGCATCAATGGGCAGCTTCTTGTCGTCATCATCATGGATCCATGGCGCCGCGCCGTGCGGTGGTCTGCACTGCATTAGAACTCGACGTCCTTGAAGACCTTGCGCACCTGCTCCAGGGTGACGAAGAGCACCACGGTGAAGGGCCCCTGGCGCGACACCGTGGGGATGAACCCCTTGTAGAGCGCCATCACGCCCTCCGACCGCACCGTCTTGAGCGCGCAGTCCAGGGCCCCGGCGTACGGAGGGGGCGCGCCGGGCGCCACCTTCATGTTCATCACCCTGGTCTTGACCACGTCCACGGGGTTGGACGCGGCGGCGGCCACGATGCCCGCGGCGAAGCTGGCGGCCACGTGCGTGCCCAGCCCGTCGGCGGCCGGGCCGCGGCGGGCCAGGATGGCCTCCTTGGCCTGGTCGTAGGTGGCCAGCTGCGACGCGGTGACAATCATGGCGCGGTTGACCGTGAGCGCGGAGCCGCGCCAGAGGCTGCGCACGCCCTCGTCGCGCGTCATCCGGGCGATGGCGTCGCCCACGCTGCGGTAGTTCCTGCGGTCGGCCAGCGGGAGGCGGCCGTCGGCCTGCATCCGCACCATGGCCAGGTCGGCCGGGTTGCCGACGGCCGCGCCGACGCCGCCGGCGATGAGGCCGGCGGCGATCTTGCGGTGCAGCGGCAGCACGCCGGCGTTCTCCTGGGTCCAGCGCTTCTTGAGGATGTCGTAGAGCCCCATCCGCGTGGTGGAGTAGAGCGTCTGGCGCAGCATGGTGGCCGAGATCCCGGAGAAGAGCCCGGCGGCGCCCTCGGCGCGCAGGATCTGCGTGCAGATGCCAATCGGGCCGGGCTTGGGCACCGGCGTGGGCGCGTGCGGGAGCGTCACGGTGTGCGCCCCGGCCTGGAAGGCGAGCGCCGGGCGGAGCGCGGGCTGGGCCGCGGCCGCGGAGGACTCCCCCTGCAGCTGCATCCGGACCTTGATGAGGTCGAGCGGGTGGGTGGAGCAGCCGGCGACGATGGAGGCGATGCCGCCCTCGACGAACCCCTTGACGCCCATCTTCCCCTCGCTTCCCCCTCGCGGACGGACGAATTGGAGGCCCCCAAAGATCTAGAAACAAAATCTAAAGAAGAGAGGAAATCAAAAACGAAAAAGGTGTGGGATTTGGGCGGGGGTGGCTATTCTATTCCCAGTAGGAGCTGGGGCACATCTCAGAGGACACGAGGAGGTGGGAATGGAGGGCGAAGGCTATGCAGGAGGAGTGTGGGACGCTGGCCCTCTGTGACATGTGCTGCTCGTGCTGCTGCTTCTCTCAATGGTGGGTGCGGGATGTGTGGGGGAGGAGGGAGGCGCCGTTTATAGGTGGGCGGACGGGAGGAAGGAGGAGGGGTGGCTTCGGGCGGGGCTGACTGGGGAAGGCGGATTCGGGAGGGAGTCGCAGGCTGACGGGTTCCGGTCCGGGTCCGGCCTGGCCGGGACGCGTAGAATTTACTCCGCGGACACGGCGGCGTCGGTGTTTCGCGTCGGCCGGGCGCGTTTGGGGCCGTCCGTTCCGTTTGCTGTCCGGACGGACGGGGCGGTTCGGGACGGGCTGCGCTGCGGCGGGCACGCGCGTGGAGGAAGGAGAGTGGGAAAGTCATTTAGGGCGAAAGAATCGGAACACGATGCCCGGCTAGCTTGATTCTCACGTGTACGGCGCGAGCCGCTGCCGTGTTTGCTGTCAAAATACGCTCTGCCTTGGGAGAGGGTTTGTTTTTTGCTTTCCCTTCTTGGCGGTGTCTAGGGTTTTCTTTCCTCTCGGCGAAAAATAGTTTGACGATGGGCGCTTATAGGCGCCGGCGCACCGGCCGAGCGTTTCGGCCGGTCCAGCCCAGGCCATTGGATATGAGCCACGCAGCCGTTGGATCCAGGCAAAAAAAAAAAAACAGACCGCCCCCAACTTCTTCTTCCTTGGACAGTCGGCCTGGATCCGCATCTCCCGCTCGGGGAGCATGGCACCGCGCCTCCTGTCCCCTCCGGTGGTCGTCCCCGTCGTCAGTCCCCACCCTCGTCGGTCTTCCTCGCCGCCGTCCGGACCCCGCCCTCGCCGGCCGTTCTCGTCGCCGGTCCCCCACCCTCCCGGCCTCGTTGTCGCCTTGACCCATGCAACAGCTCCACCTGCGGGTGCAGCTCTTGACGGCGACGGTTGTAGCTCCGCCGCCCCCGCCATTGATGCTCGCTGTAGGAAAATACGTCGACGCCGGCCGCGAGTCAATCAACGTCATTTGAATGGATGTAGCAAAAAAAATTCACCGGTAGTAGCAAAATCAAACTACGGGTGCAGCAAAAACGCCGTCGCCGCCTTCGCGAGGTCGCAGCTCCGCCTTATATGGATGTATCAAAAAACTCCAACGGTAGTAGCAAAATCCTGCTGCGGTTGCAGCAAGAAAACATGAATGTATCAAAAAACTCCAACGGTAGTAGCAAAATCCTGCTGAGGGTGCAGCAAAAAAACATGGATGTAGCAAAAACCTCCAACGGTAGTAGCAAAATCCTGCTACGGTTGCAGCAAAAAAAATTATTGTCGTCCTCGCGAGGTCGCAGCTCTGCCTGATGGATGTAGCAAAAAGCTTTGCCGGTAGTAGCAAAATCCAACAACGGTTGCAGCTTCCCCTTGTTGTGCAGTGCCATTGAAGCTTCCTATGTCTATGGTTGAAGCTTTTTTCAACGGCTGTTGAAGCTTTTCTAGGTGACGGTTGCAACACTTGTATACACGGGAGGATCCGGGCGGCCGGCGATGGAGGTAGTGGTCGCCCAGTCGCAGCTGGGGGGAGGGGGAAGGGGGAGGGGATGCGCCCGCGTGAAGGCTTGAGGTAGGGGATGGATCTGGACATGGCGGCAGGCAGCCATGGCAGTCGGCGAGGGGAGCCTGGCTGCCGGCGATGGAGGTCGCGATGGCCCAGTCGCAGCTCGGGAAGAGGGGAAGGGATGGGGAAGGGGTGGGGAGGAAGGGGCAGAAGAAGAGAGCGGCGCGCGCCCTGTGAAGGAGACGCGAGGAAGAGGGAGACCGGCCCAATGTTTCCGTCGGTGCCCCGGCCCCAAACGTTTTCCTTTGACGATATGTTGCTTAAGCGTGCGACATTGGTGTCGCCGGAGGGACCGCGTGTGGGGCTTCATCGCAAGCATGTGCATTGTGTGGAGTCTCATGACAAAAGAGATCAAGATCATGGCTGTGTAGGAGTGTATATTCATGGTCCAATGCTTCTAACAAGGTGGTTGGGTAATGAATAAGGAGGAAGGGCTTTGGTTGTCAAGCAACCTAGAGTCGTGATTTAGCCCTGCGACGATCTATCGCCACTTGAACCAATTGAATTTAATAGCTTGGTTGTATGGGCACAAATTTGCAGTATGTCGTGTCGATACATGTTTGAGTCGGTGGTAACAAATCTCGTCAGCAAGACCGGCAAAATGGTGAAGGTTGAGACTCGACTCGAAGGTGTGTGGAATTTCATGAGAGCTAGAGCATGGTTGGATGTCGATGAACCCCTAAAGAAGTATGTAAGAATTATTAGGTAAACGAAACGGAGTTCGACCTTATGATGTATGAGAAGTTGACCAAATTTTGCAGTGACTGCGGCCGTATGGGCCACACCCACTGCAAGTGCGATACCAGCGACCAAACAAGGCAGTGCTCAAGTGTTGCGATTTGCCACGTGCCAATAGGGATACTTGGCATGGCCATGTGGTATATAAGAGAAGAGGACGTGGCGAGGTGTCAGGAGGCGGCATAGGGGATAGGATATACGAACGTCATGTAAGGGGTGGAGTATCATATCATGATTGGGGGTTGGACCTGCGGAGGAAACCGATGGGAGTGGAAAGAAATTTGATGACACAACTTCTATCCCGATTATATCTCGAGACTCCAAGAGTCAGATGCTAACAGTGAGAACTCTTCAAAGAAGAGATTCGTGTTGGAGATGGAGGAGTCTGATAACGTGGATGAGGGAGATGAAGGGAGAACGTGGAATGTTGCGGGCAAGTTTTTCATTGATGTTAATGCAACGATGGCGATAGCGGTGGAAGAGAAGAATAAATGAAAGGACACATGCAAGACTAAGAGACAGATTAAAGGCTATGTGACTTCCATCTCAGCAACGAAATCAGTGGGCTACCAAGGGGCACCATCGAAAACAATGAATCTCTTACATCTGAATTGTCGAGGTTGCGGCGGCCTAAGACAACTCACGAAATTACTAGTGACAGGCTCAAGATACACGTATGAAACTCGTAGTACGATGTACGCCCTTACCTGTAACCCTCTGATGTGGATGATTTTAAAATAAGTTTGGTTGCATCAGAGCGGAACTTACTCTTATGTTAGGAGAAGCATCAAATGAGTATGGGAGTTGGCTTGTACACTACTTCATGACGAGTTTATTTTACACTCATCATTTCCTAAATTTAATCTTTATATTCATAAGAAGTTTCCCAGTATATCACTTCAATTTTTCTTACTAATCACTAACAATAGCAAAGATGTGCAAATCTCCTTGTTTTGGCAAGTTGTTGCATATTTGATGGATAAAGGGGGGAGGCTGTAAGAGTGTGTCCAAGATCTAAACCTAAAATTAAAAAATTCCATCAGTGGAACGTCGTCAACGGAGGAACCAGGCACCTAGCCGAGGGGCATTGTTACTACTGTACTCGGTCGTTGACGGGGTCCTGGAATAGGGGGTGCTCGGCATATCGGTTACCAGTCCCTTGGGTTGGGCCGAGGGCCCCCCTAAGCTCATCAACTGGCGGGCCTCGTTCGTCTGGTCTAATAACACCAAAGAGAATGATCCCAGGACTTGGTGTATACTCCAAGACTTAGAGATAGTCCCCCACATGTTTGCCCCTAGATACTACCAACTTATGTGTAACCGTAGGGACCTCCGGTGCCTAATATAAACCGAGGTGCCAGGGTTGTAGAGGGACGAACACATTTACGTACAATCTCGTGGTAGATCACCTGTACTTTGTACCCCATCACATCAATATAATCAAAACATGACGTAGGGTATTACCTCCTCGAGAGGGCATCACCTGGGTAAACATCGTACCTCATGTTACAATTGTGCCAAGGCTACTAGATCGGGACCTGAGGGAGTCCTGGATTAGGGGGTCCTCAGACAGCCGGACTATATCCTTGGGCCGGACTGTTGGACTATGAAGATACAAGATTGAAGACTTCGTCCCGTGTCCGGATGGGACACTCCTTGGCGTGGAAGGCAAGCTTGGCAATACGGATATGTAGATCTCCTCCCTTGTAACCGACTCTATGTAACCCTAGCCCCCTCCGGTGTCTATATAAACCAGAGGGTTTAGTCCGTAGGACAAGAACAACAATCATACCATAGGCTAGCTTCTAGGGTTTAGCCTCTATGATCTCGTGGTAGATCAACTCTTGTAATACTCATATCATCAAGATCAATCAAGCAGGAAGTAGGGTATTACCTCCATCGAGAGGGCCCGAACCTGGGTAAACATCGTGTCCCCCGCCTCCTGTTACCATCCGCCTTAGACGCACAGTTCGGGACCCCGTACCCGAGATCCGCCGGTTTTGACACCGACATTTGTGCTTTCATTGAGAGTTCCACTGTGCCGTCGCGATAAAGGCTCGATGGCCCCTTCAATCATCGCTAACGATGCGATCCAGGGTGAGGTTTTCATCCCCGGACAGATCTTCGTATTCGGCGGCCTCGTACTGCGGGCCAACTCGCTTGGCCATCTGGAGCAGATCGAGAGCTATGCCCCTGGCCGTCAGGTCAGGTTTGGAAATTTAAACTACACTGCCGACATCCGCGGAGACTTGATCTTTGACGGTTCGAGCCCATGTCAGGTGCGCCGCACAGTCACGACGAGCACGACTTAGCTCTGTCGTCGGACGGTGTTCGGGAGATCACACCTATGGCTACTCCGGCCCTAGATCCGGAGTCGATTGCGCCGTCCGAGGACGGGTGGATGGACCCCGCCTCGGAGGCCACACACTCAGTGGCCATAGAGCCGAATACTGACTTCACCTCCTATGAGACCTGTGTTGCCGGATCCCCGGATTCGTCCCCGGCCACAGGCCCCGAACCGCCTGCGTCCATGCCTATCGAATCTGATTGGGGGCCGATCATGGAGTTTACCTCCGTGGATATCTTTCAGCACTCGCCTTTTGGCGATGTGCTAAATTCATTAAGGTCTCTCTCCTTGTCAAGAGGCCCTTGGCTGAACTATGTCCGGCCCGAACGGGAAGCGGACGACGAAGAAATTCGTTCCCCACCCACCACCCACTTAATAGCCACTGTCGAAGATTTAACCGACATGCTCGATGTCGACTCCGAAGACATCGACGGTATGGACGACGATGCAGGAGAAGAACAGGAACCACCGCCCACAGGGTGTTGGACAGCCACTTCATCACACGATATATATATGGCGGATACACCCAAGAAAACAATGACGAGGAAAGGAAGGACGCAGCGAAGGATAGTTCCCTCGAGAAGCAACCAAAGCGACGGCGTAGGCGCCGCTCCAAATCCCGCCTCGGCAAAAACAGCGATAACAACGCAAGAAAAAATAATACCCCGGTCGACCACACGGACCCAGCGACAGAGCAGGATGAACCAGCGGACGGCGAACATAGTACCGAGCCGCTGTCCGATCACGGCGACGCCGAGGATAAAGCTCATCAACCTCTCTCCGGAGAGGAAAACAGTCTGGACGGCAATGCACACATCATCCCGGAAAGGCACTTGGAACAAGAGAACCTCCATAGAAGGCTTATTGCCACCGCGAGGAGTCTGAAGAAGCAGAAGCAAAGGCTTAAGGCCGCGCAGTATACGCTCAACAGTAGATGGAACAAAGTGCTCGACACTGAAGAAAAGTACGGTGGCAGTCGCCACACAAAGAGCTATCCAAAGCGCAAGCTGTTGCCTGAATTCGATGATGAGGCCTTAGAGCCTACAGAGCCGAAAAATAAAACGGCCGACCGGTCGGATCGACCACCTCGTAGCCACGATAGGGCGGCTAACGAGGCCGCACATAAATCAGCACACGATTCACGCGAGGACTTGCATCAAAAAGCCGGCGTGACCAGATCCATCTACGGATCTAGGAAGCGCGTTCCAGCGCATAATCAAAACTGAACACTACAACCATCAGAATGCCATGACACATCCAAATATAGGGGTGCCGCGCACCCCCTATGTTTCACCGATGAGGTGCTGGATCACGAATTTCTAGAGGGACTCAAACCCGTGAACATAGAGGCGTATGACGGAATGACAGACCCTGGGGTCTGGATTGAGGACTTCATCCTCCATATCCATATGGCTCGCGGAGACGATCTCTACGCCATCAAATACTTGCCCCTCAAGCTGAAAGGACCAGCTCGGCACTGGCTGAAGAGCCTCCCCGAAAATTCAATTGGAAGTTGGAAGGAGCTTGAGGATGCTTTTAGGGCTAACTTTCAAGGGACCTATGTCCATCCTCCAGATGCAGACGATTTAAGTCATATAATTCAACAGCCCAGAGAGTCAGCCCGAAAGCTTTGGAACAGATTTCTCACTAAGAAGAACCAAATCGTCGACTGCCCGGACGCCGAAGCCTTAGCAGCTTTCAAACACAGCGTCCGAGACGAATGGCTCGCCAGACACCTCGGCCAAGAAAAACCGAGGACAATGGCAGCCCTAACAAGCCTCATGACCCACTTTTGCGCGGGCGAAGATAGCTGGCTGGCCCGTAGTAGCACCAGCGACCCAGGCACATCTGAAGTCAGGGATGGCAATGGAAAACCACGACGCAGTAAAAGCAAGCGTCGAAATAACGAAGACAGCCCAAACAACACGGCGGTAAACGCCGGATTTAGGGGCTCTCGACCCGGTCAACAGAAAAAGCCTTTCAAAGGCAACAGAGATGGACCGTCCAGCCTAAACAAGATTCTAGACAAATTATGTCAGATTCACGGCACCTCCGATAAACCTGCAAATCACACCCACAGAGAATGCTGGGTCTTCAAGCAGGCCGGCAAGCTAAACGCCAAACACAAGGGGAGGGAGACACCAAGTGAAGACGAGGATGAGCCTCGCCAGCAAAACACTGGGGGACAGAAAAAATTCCCACCAGAGGTCAAAACAGTGAGCATGATTCACGTAACAAAAAGGAGGAGCAAACACGCACTCCGAGACATATGCGCTGTAGAGCCCGTCACCCCTAAGTTCAACCCTTGGTCGGCCTGCCCGATCACTTTTGATCGCAGGGATCACCCGACTAGTATCCGGCACGGAGGATTGGCTGCCTTGGTGCTAGACCCAATAATCAACGGATACCATCTCACCCGAGTCCTCATGGACGGCGGCAGTAGTCTTAATCTGATATATTAGGACACAGTCCGCAAAATGGGGATAGACCCAATGAGAATTAGCCAAAGCAATACTACCTCTAAAGGAGTAATACCAGGCCCAGAGGCCCGCTGCACGGGCTCTCTAGTACTAGAGGTTGTATTCGGTTCTCCTGATAACTTCCGAAGTGAAAATTTAACCTTCGACATCGCTCCATTCCGAAGCGGCTATCAAGCACTACTCGGAAGAACAGCCTTCGCTCATTTTAATGCAGTACCGCATTACGCTTCTCTTAAGCTTAAGATGCCCAGTCCACGTGGCATCATCATAGTTAGGGAAACACTGAGCGTTCCTTACACGCGGAAGAACGTGTGGTGGCTTTAGCAGCTGAACACTAAATGGCCTTTCCAACCAGAATAAATGGTTGGTCGTCAAGACCGTGGACACGGCTAGACGAGTCCGGCGCACCACTAGCTGTAACAGCTTAGATAAACCTGAGATTGGTTTGATGGATATACCCCCATAGGCAGTACCAGAGGCTTCCCGCATGTAAAAAGGACTACAGTTCGGCTTTACCTCATTTAGATTGAATTTTAATGAGAATAATCAGTTTTTCGCATGAAGACTTTCATCTAAAATTTTCTCTTTTACAGATGACAATCGTGCTACACCCTTCCAGGATACGGCACAACGGAGACACGGGCGCAGACGTGCAGCAGGGCCCCGCTCAAAGGTTTCTTTTTAGATTAAGACCCTGTGTAAACCTTTCTTACTGTCTCTTGTTGCTTCACGCCCTCCGGATACTCAACACAACCGAGAGGGATACTGGCGTTATTGGCATTTCGCCACGTCAGACTAATGCACGTACCTGGAAATTCAGGGTTCAAGGGCGTTACTCAACCCGGTATATGTTGTAAAGACCGAATACCTTAGGGAGTGTTCGGCGTCGCGAGTTTGGCCTTATATGCATCAGCTCCGAATCATGTCTTTGGTCAAATGTTGGGTTTGCCCGGTTCCCGTGTTTTGCTACCTTACGTTCCGCTCTATCGGCTAAGGTGGCACCGGGAGAACTACTAGTTGTGCCCTGGTTCATCTGGACGAGCACCTCAGTAGAGAAAGCCGAAAACTGACTGTCATGATAAAGCGCGAGATTGGTCAACCACTCGATGACTTAGCGGAATCTTCGGGATTCCTCCGCATTAACGAAGGGCTGGTTTTCCCGGTCATGTACGTACGCGCCCCGTATTTGGATGAGCGCGGAAGTACCAGGGGCCATATAGTAGCCCCACTGTCAAACTCCTATGGTTAAGTGAAAGCGTTAAAGCGATATAGTCCGATTGCCTCGTTCGCCGCGCTACCACCTCCTTAATGGACCAAGACGTTGGATCAAGTGTGAACACGCGCTTTTGCGAACACCCCCGCATTATATGCGTGGGGGCTGAAGCCGACGACTGCAAACTTTCAGGTTATATATATATACATAAACGACCGCATAGGAGGCATAATAATACTTTCAGGCAAAAGTATAAACACAGCCTCTATAATTCAAATAGCATTGTTCTTACAATTGGGATACATGTCACTAGAACATGATACTCTTCGAGCACTGAGCCTCCATTAAACGAGCGCCTTCTAGGACTTCTTCAAAATAGTGCTCGGCCGATACCCGGCCTACGGCCGAACTCTGGGTTGCAATAGCGGTGGCCTCCATCTATGCCCAGTATGTCTTGACACGGGCAAGAGCCATCCGCGCACCCTCTATGCACGCCGACCTCTTCACAGCGTCGATATGCGGCACAACACCAAGGAATCTTCCGGCCAAAGATGATCCACAACAGACCTCATGGCAAGCCCGGACAACCTATGGAGCTCGGCCCACTCGGCCATTTGCTCATTTAACAGCAGCGGACGCACTGGAACATTGAACTGCGACCAGAACAACTTTTCCACTTCGTGATCTTTTTGATCTTTGAAAAACTCGGTAGCATCAGCAGCACTCGTTGCCAAATCCAAGTATGCTTCTGCAGAACTCCATAATTGATCCAGAAGGGCATACTTAGGATCTCCGAACTTCGTCCGCAACAAAAAGGGCTTCCCAGCCACGATATCTCCGGCTTGACGTAGCTCCTCCTTCGCCGCTCTGATTTTAGAGCGGGCTTCCTTGGCTGCTACCATGGCTTTCTCCAGGTCCGCCGTCTTCGTTTGGCTTTCCTTTTCAAGAAGCTCATAACGGTCGGCGACATCTTTCAACTCAACAGCCTTCTTGGCTATTTTCTCTTTGCTCTGGCAATGCGCAGCGTGTTCGGCTCTTAGCTCTTCGACCACCTTTAGGGCGGCCGCATCACTCTTCCTGGCTTGTTCCTTGGCTCGGGCAAGTTCCGCCCGAAGGGTCTCCACGGCTGCAGCTCCATCTACAGTCACAACATATTACAGATACTAGCATCATGCTCCTCTTAATATATGTTGACCACCAGAGAATACATACCCTGTGCCTCGTCAAGCCGCTTGTTTACAAGCACGATGTCGGCATCTGCCGCATCAAGTTGCCGCTTCAGTTCGGCAAACTCACCAGTCCGGCTAGCCACCGAACCCTCAGCAGCCTACACATGAAAGCAGCATGATCATTACCTGGGACTATGATCCTCTATTTGCCGCCTTTCGACAGCAACCAGAGTCTCAGGGGCTACTATCTGCATAGGGCACACCTAGCGTGTGCGGTACCGTCAAAAAATATATATTACTTTGCGTACCTCAAAGCCTCTTAGCAGGCTCATAAAGGCTTCATGCAACCCACTTTCGGCGGATGAAATTCTCTCAAACACCGTACCCATTAGAGTACGATGCGCCTCTGAGATAGCCGCTTGCTCCAGAAGACTCATCAGTGCGTCCGGTCGTGCGCCGGACAGTCCCGGACTCTTTTTGTGGCTCTCCTGAGGAGCTGAATACTCCGGACTTCGGGTGGCCGAAGGGTTACCTTCTGGCCTTGGTGGATCAGGAGAAATACTCCGTGACGACACCTCAGGGTCGTCCGCCTCACGAGGCGGGGAGGCACGGGGAAGCGTTTCGCTCTCCATCATCTCCGGAAAAAGATCCCCCGAAGACGAACTCTGTCGAGAAGGGCTACGATCCGAACTACAAGACATACGTCTCGGTTATTGTTCTTAGAAATGAAGCAGGGTATATTTACTATAAAGTACTTTTGTTTACTTACAGCTCGGTGGAGGGCTGAGCCCCTTGCGGGCACTGTGCGGTAAGGACGCCCTCCGAGGCAGGGCCCCCGGCGAAGGTTTCTTCCCTCGTTTGGAAACCATTGGTTCCAAGTCTTCAGAGGCGGCCCTCTTCCTTCCTTGGGGAGAGGGAATTTTAGATTCTTCTCCCCGGTTATCCTCCTTCGCGGAGGCACTAGTTCCCCCGGTTTGGATGAATAATGAGCAAGGCCCGCTTTCGGCTTCTTTATTCCTTCCTTTATCTTCCCCTGATGGCGTTTGATAAGGCGCAAGCTCAAGCATCCTGGCTAGTACAGGATCCGGTGAGCCTTCGGGAAGGGTGGCCGGACACCTGATCATCTTCGCCTTTTTATCCAGTCCTGGTCAAAAGGCGACTTTTCAATGATGTTGTGATAAATTAAAAGACAACGTGTTTGGCCGCGGAATTACTTACTTGGGTGTCTGGACGATTGCAGTTCAGACCCGCATCCTCGGTGGTGTCCGGACACTTTATTCGTGATCCGAAGAACAATCCATACATCTCTTCGGGCGTCGCGCCGAAGAATTGCTGAATAGTTCGCGGTCCTTCCGGGTTGAAATCCCACATACGAAGAGATCGTCGTTGGCATGGAAGGACTCGACGAACTAACATGACTTGCATTACCTTGACAAGGCTGACATCTCCCTTGAAGAGATCTCGGATGCGGCTCTGCAACGTCGACACATCATTAGCTGGCCCCCAGTCCAGCCCTTTGTTGACCCATGACGCCAATTGTGGCGGAGGGCCCGGACAGAAGGCGGGGACAGCTACCCACTTAGCGCTTCGGGGAGCGGTGATGTAAAACCACTCCCACTGCCATAACTTGGATGTCTCCGGGAAGGAACCCTTTGGCCATGGAGCATCGGCGCCTTTGTTTATTATGGCACCTCCGCACTCTGCGTGTCGCCCCTCAATCATCTTCGGCTTCACATTGAAGGTCTTGAGCCATAAGCCGAAGTGTGGGGTGATGCGGAGGAAGGCTTCACACACGACGATAAACGACGAGATGTGAAGGATGGAATCCATAGCCAGTTCATGGAAATCGAGCCCGTAGTAGAACATAATTCCTCTAACAAAGGGATCAAGACTAAAGCCTAGCCCTCGGAGGAAGTGGGAAATAAATACGACACTCTCGCTGGGTTCGGGAGTGGGGATGACCTGCCCTTGAGCAGGCAGCCTGTGCGAGATTTCGGCGGTTAGATACCTGGCTTCTCTTAGCTTCTTGATGTCCTCCTCTGTGACAGAGGAGGCCATCCACCGGCCTTGAAGGTTGGATCCGGACATGATTGAAGGTCCGAAGCGCTTAGCCTGAGCCTTGAGTGTTGGAATTCAAGGTGGGGGGAAGGGAAGGATCGAGCGCGAGAAGAAAAGGACAGGCCTTGGCCCCTTTATAAAGGGGGTGAATATCAAGCGTCCTCCGCGTGGCCGTTTGGAACTTGCCTAAAATCAAGGAGTCATACCAGCAGGCACGATTGGGTTACCCACACCTGTATTGATGAGAATCCCGTGAAAAGGGGGACACAATCTCTGATTCGACAAGACGTGCCAACAAAACCACCTCGTAACACGTGGAGTGGCAGGCTCGGAAAAACGGTTCGTCATAACCAGATCACGACAGAACGTCACGTTTAGAAAAGCTGTCAGCAGATTAGATTTGTGGAAATATTATTCTCTCTACGGTGGTATGTGGAATTTGTTTTGCAGAGCCGGACACTATCCTTGTGTTCAAAATCTTCTATGGAATATTCGGAGGAGGAACCCGCCTTGCAATGCCGAAGACAATCTGCACGCCGGACTCATCGTCATTGAAGCCTGGTTCAGGGGCTACTGAGGGAGTCCTGGATTAGGGGGTCCTCGGATAGCCGGACTATATCCTTTGGCTGGACTATTGGACTATGAAGATACAAGATTGAAGACTTCGTCCCGTGTCTGGCTGGGACTCTCCTTGGCATTGAAGGCAAGCTTGGCAATATGGATATGTAGATCTCCTCCCTTGTAACCGACTCTGTGTAACCCTAGCCCCCTCCGGTGTCTATATAAACCGGAGGGTTTAGTCCGTAGGACAACAACAATCATACCATAGGCTAGCTTCTAGGGTTTAGCCTCTAAGATCTCGTGGTAGATCAACTCTTGTAATACTCATATCATCAAGATCAATCAAGTAGGAAGTAGGGTATTACCTCCATCGAGAGGGCCCGAACCTGGGTAAACATCGTGTCCCCCGCCTCCTGTTACCATCCTCCTTAGACGCACAGTTTGGGACCCCCTACCCGAGATCCGCCGGTTTTGACACCGACAGGACCCCCTATCCATGACCTACCAGTTTTAGCTCCGACAGTCCTACCAGGCGGGGCCCACTCCCCCAAGTCAAACAGAGGAACTTTCATTAAGAGACCCGAGCCATATCCCTTTGTTGAATCGTGATACATCTCCAACATACTATAACTTTTGTATATTCCGTGCAACTTTTTGAAGTTTATTTGGAACTAACCTACCATGCCTAATGTGAGCTCATGTTTTCACCTGTTTTTATATTTTATAAAAATAAAATATCTATGGATCACGGAAAAATCTGGAAAAATTCAGAAAAGTAATGCTGAACAGTAAAATTGGTTAATACTAGTTTGACACTAAGAGTTTGAGTTTCCTTTTTTCGTAGAAGAACATGGAAGTACAATCAAATTAGCCGAGGAACACATTCCAACTACCTACAAAGAAATGATTAATAGTGGAAGACAATCCAAGTACAGCTAAAACAACATGTAGGTATTTGTCAGGAGGCATGAGTCAGCCCTGAGAATTGAAAAAGGAAGAAGAACAAGAAGAACAAGAAGGTGCCGCTGTTGGGGAACGTAGTATTTCAAAAAATTTACCTACGATCACGCAAGATCTATCTAGGAGAAGTATAGCAACGAGCGGGGAGAGTGTGTCCATGTACCCTCGTAGACCGAAAGCGGAAGTGTTAAGTAACGCGGTTGATGTAGTCGAACATCTTCGCGATCCAACCGATCCAAGTACCGAACGCACGGCACCTCCGCAATCTGCACACGTTCAGCTCGGTGACGTCCCTCGAACTCTTGATCCAGTTGAGGCTGAGGGAGAGTTTCATCAACACGACGGGGTGGTGACGGTGATGATGAAGTTATCGGCGCAGGGCTTCGCCTAAGCACTACGACAATATGACCAAGATGTAAAACTGTGGAGGGGGGGCACCCCACACGGCTAAGAGATTGTCTATTGTGTGTCTATGGGGTGCCCCCCGGCACCGTATATAAAGGAGGGGAGGAGGGGGTCGGCCGGCCTCATGGTGCGCCCCCAAGGGGGGATTCCTACTCCTACTAGGAGTAGGTTTCCCCCCTTTCCAAGTCCAACTAGGAGGGGGAAGGGGAAGAGGGGAAGGAGGAAAGGGGTCGCCCCCCTCCCCAATTCGGATTGGGCTTGGGGGGCCCACCTCTTGGCTGCCTCCTCTCTCTTCCACTAAAGCCCATGTAGGCCCATTAAGCCCCTGGGGGGTTCCGGTAACCCCCCGGTACTCCGGTAAATGCTCGAACTCATCCGAAACCATTCCGGTGTCCAAACATAACCTTCCAATATATCAATCTTCATGTCTCGACCATTTCGAGACTCCTCGTCATGTCCGTGATCACATCCGGGACTCCGAACTACATTAGGTACATAAAAACACATAAACTCATAATATCGATCGTCATCGAACGTTAAGCGTGCGGACCCTACGTGTTCGAGAACTATGTAGACATGACCAAGACTCATCTCCGGTCAATAACCAATAGAGGAACCTGGATGCTCATATTGGTTCCTACATATTCTACGAAGATCTTTATCGGTCAAACCGCATAACAACATACGTTGTTCCCTTTGTCATCGGTATGTTACTTGCCCGAGATTCGACCGTCCGTATCATCATACCTAGTTCAATCTCGTTCCCGGCAAGTCTCTTTACTAGTTCCGTAATGCATCATCCCGCAACTAACTTATTAGTCACATTGCTTGCAAGGCTTATAGCGATGTGCATTATCGAGAGGGCCCAGAGATACCTCTCCGACAATCGGAGTGACAAATCCTAATCTCGATCTATGCCAACTCAACAAACACCATCGGAGACACCTGTAGAGCATCTTTATAATCACCCAGTTACGTTGTGACGTTTGATAGCACACTAAGTGTTCCTCCGGTATTCGGGAGTTGCATAATCTCATAGTCATAGGAACATGTATAAGTCATGAAGAAAGCAATAGCAATAAACTAAACGATCATAGTGCTAAGCTAATGGATGGGTCTTGTCCATCACATCATTCTCTAATGATGTGATCCCGTTCATCAAATGACAACACATGTCTATGGCTAGGAAACTTAACCATCTTTAATTAACGAGCTAGTCTAGTAGAGGCATACTAGGGACACTCTGTTTGTCTATGTATTCACACATGTACTAAGTTTCTGGTTAATACAATTCTAGCATGAATAATAAACATTTATCATGACAAAAGGAAATAAAATAATAACTTTATTATTGCCTCTATGGCATATTTCCTTCAGTCTCCCACTTGCACTAGAGTCAATAATCTAGTTCACATCGCCATGTGATTTAACACCAATAGTTCACATCGTCATGTGATTTAACTCTCTATAGTTCACATCGACATGTGACCAATACCCAAAGGGTTTACTAGAGTCAATAATGTAGTTCACATCGCCATGTGATTAACACCCAAAGAGTACTAAGGTGTGATCATGTTTTGCTTGTGAGAGAGGTTTAGTCAATGGGTCTGCCACATTCAGATCCATATGTATTTTGCAAGTTTCAATGTTTACAATGCTCTGCACGGAGCTACTCTAGCCAATTGCTCCCACTTTCAATATGTATCCAGATTGAGACTCAGAGTCATCTGGATCAGTGTCAAAGTTTGCATCGACGTAACCCTTTACGATGAACTCTTTGTCACCTCCATAACCGAGAAACATATCCTTTATACTACTAAGGATAATTTTGACCGCCGTGCAGTGATCCACTCCTGGATCACGATTGTACCCTCTTGCCAAACTCATGGTGAGGTTCAAAATAGTTCTGGTATACAACATAGCATACTTCATAGAACCTATGATTGAGGCATAGGGAATGAATTTTCATTCTCTTTCTATTTTCTGCCGTGGTCGGGTTTTGAGTCTTTACTCAACTTCACACCTTGCAACACAGGCAAGAACTCCTTCTTTCACTGTTCCATTTTGAACTTCTTCAAAATCTTATCAAGGTATGTACTCATTGAAAAAACTTATCAAGCGTCTTGATCTATATCTATAGATCTTAATGCTCAATATGTAAGCAGCTTCAACGAGGTCTTTCCTTGAAAAACTCCTTTCAAACACTCCTTTATGCTTTCCAGAAAATTCTACATCATTTCCGATCAACAATATGTCATTCACATATACTTATTAGAAAGGTTGTAGTGCTCCCACTCACTTTCTTGTAAATACAGGCTTCTCCAAAAGTCTGTATAAAACCATATGCTTTGATCATACTATCAAAGCGTATATTCCAACTCCGAGAGGCTTGCACCAGTCCATAAATGGATCGCTGGAGCTTGCACACTTTGTTAGCACCTTTTGGATCGACAAAACCTTCTGGTTACATCATATACAACTCTTCTTTAAGATATTCATTAAGGAATGCAGTTTTGACATCCATTTGCCAAATTTCATAATCATAAAATGCGGCAATTGCTAACATGATTTAGACAGACTTAAGCATCGCTACGGGTGAGAATGTCTCATCGTAGTCAACTCCTTGAACTTGTCGAAAACCTTTCGCAACAAGTAGAGCTTTGTAGATAGTAATATTACCGTCAGCGTCAGTCTTCTTCTTGAAGATCCATTTATTCTCTATGGCTTGCTAATCATCGGGCAAGTCAACCAAAGTCCATACTTTGTTCTCATACATGGATCCCATCTCAGATTTCATGGCCTCAAGCCATTTCGTGGAATCTGGGCTCATCATCGCTTCCTCATAGTTCGTAGGTTCGTCATGGTCAAGTAACATGACCTCCAGAACAGGATTACCGTACTAATCTGGTGCGGATCTTACTCTGGTTGACCTACGAGGTTCGGTAGTAACTTGATCAGAAGTTTCATGATCATCATCATTAGCTTCCTCACTTACTGGTGTAGGAATCACTGGAACGGATTTCTATGTTGAACTACTTTCCAATAAGGGAGCAGGTACAGTTACCTCATCAAGTTCTACTTTCCTCCCACTCACTTCTTTCGAGAGATACTCCTTCTCTAGAAAGGATCCATTCTTAGCAACGAATATCTTGCCTTCGGATCTGTGATAGAAGGTGTACCCAATAGTTTCCTTTGGGTATCCTATGAAGACGCATTTCTCCGATTTGGGTTCGAGCTTATCAGGTTGAAGCTTTTTCACATAAGCATCGCAACCCCAAACTTTAAGAAATGACAGCTTAGGTTTCTTGCCAAACCACAGTTCATATGGTGTCGTCTCAACGGATTTAGATGGTGCCCTATTTAACGTGAATGCAGCTGTCTCTAATGCATAACCCCAAAATGATAGTGATAAATCAGTAAGAGACATCATAGATCGCACCATATCTAATAAAGTACGATTATGACGTTCGGACACACCATTATGCTGTGGTATTCCAGGTGGCGTGAGTTGCGAAACTATTCCACATTGTTTCAAATGAAGACCAAACTCGTAACTCAAATATTCATCTCTCCGATCATATCGTAGAAACTTTATTTTCTTGTTACGATGATTTTCCACTTCACTCTGAAATTCTTTGAACTTTGCAAATGTTTCAGACTTATGTTTCATCAAGTAGATAAA
Organism: Triticum aestivum; assembly: GCF_018294505.1. Classification (NCBI taxonomy): domain Eukaryota; kingdom Viridiplantae; phylum Streptophyta; class Magnoliopsida; order Poales; family Poaceae; genus Triticum; species Triticum aestivum. The sequence goes on from NC_057808.1 coordinate 406,283,060, forward strand.
CCCATATCTGCTCAAATCAGCTATGAAGGTAAGAAAATAATGATACCCGCCACGAGCCTCAACACTCATCGGATTGCATACATCAGTATGTATTATTTCTAAAAACTCAGTTGCTCGCTCCATTGTTCCGGAGAACAGAGTCTTAGTCATCTTGCCCATGAGGCATGGTTCGCAAGTATCAAGTGATTCCAAAAGCCCATCAGCATGGAGTTTCTTCATGTGCTTTACACCAATATGACTAAAACGGCAGTGCTATAAATATGTTGCACTATCATTATCAACTTTGCATCTTTTGGCATCAATATTATGAATATGTGTATCACTACGATCGAGATTCAATAAACCATTCACCTTGGGTGTATGACCACAGAAGGTTTTATTCATGTAAACAGAATAACAATTATTCTTTGACTTAAATGAATAACCGTATTGCAATAAACATGATCCAATCATATTATGCTCAACGCAAACACAAAATAACATTTATTTTAGGTTCAACACTAATCACTACAAAAAAAAAGACACATCCGTGACATTTTGGGTCGAACGAATTTTTTTCTGTCATACATATGACACTTCTATGACGATAATTGTGACAAAACCCAGTATCATCATATATGTGGTGGGCTCCTACTTCTATGACAAAAAATCACGACAGAAAATGGGCTTTTCGTCCTGGGCGGGCCGGAGACGCAGCTGCATGACATTCTTTGGGCCGTCCATGACGGAAAAAACCGTGGTAGAAGCGAGGGGGAGGAAAATTTCAGGGAGTTGCCGGTTACGGTGGGAGGTCGGGGCCGAGCGATGCGCGTTTCTCTCGTACACGTACGCGCGTGTGTGCGAGGCGTTGGGCTCTAACTGAACCCGAGCGATTGCACTGCAGGCTACGCGTTACTGAACCCGAGCGATCGATCGATGGCTGTTAACTGAACCCGATCGAGCGATTCCTTCGCTACTGCTGCTAACTGAAGCCAATCGATGCTGCCTCTGGGATGAACAGTGAGCGTTGCGGGGGGGGGGGGGGGGTTTGGATGAACAGTGAGCGGTGGCGTTGCCTCTGGATGAACAGGACCCCGTGGTGTGGTGGAGGGCTGGATGAACAGTAGACGGTGGAGGGGTGCCCGTGGAGGGGTGGTTGAACAGGACCCCGTGGTGTGGAGGGCTGGATGAACAGTAGACGGTGGAGGGGTGCCCGTGGAGGGGTGGTTGAACAGTAGCCGGTGGAGTAGCGCACGGTGGAGGCTGGATGAACAGGAGCCCGTGGAGGCTGGAGGAGGTCGATGGTAGCCCGTGGAGGCTGGAGGAGGTCGACGGTGGAGATGAACAGTATCCCGTGGAGTCCCGTTTTGCGGTACGCCACACCCCTCCCGATGAACAGGACCCCCGTTTTGACCGTAGGAGGTCCGTTTCGTCCGTTTTGCAGTACGCCACACCCCTCCCGATCAATAGGACCCCCGTTTCGACCGTAGGAGGTCCGTTTCGTCCGTTTTGCGGTACGCCACACCCCCCGATCAACAGGACCCCCGTTTCGACCATAGGAGGTCCGTTTCCTCCGTTTTGCGGTACGCCACACCCCTCCCGATCAACAGGACCCCGTTTCGAACGTAGGAGGTCCGTTTCCTCCGTTGTGCGGTACGCCAGGCCTCGTTTCCATTGCCTGTTCCGTCCAAGCCCTCCCGATGAACATGACTACACATTTCGTTCTGACCCAGCCGGTTGGTTCCCACGCGTTCCGTTGCCTCCCCATGAACACGACACATTCCGTTGCCTCCCCATGAACATGACAACGACGCTGTTTCTCTGTTCCGACCCAGCCATGTACACGAGCCCTGGCCGTACGTATGCGCGAGTAGGCGTTCGAGACCCCGCCCGTATGTACACATACGTGGCCGTATTTTCTTTCTTACACCCTAGCCGCTGTACGTATGTGTACATGCTACGTGCGCGCCTCTACTATGACACGTACGCGCCTCTACTACGACACGTGAGCGCCTCTACATCCACCAGTATATATGTACGTACACGTTCGCGACCAGAATGACAACGCTACGTACGCTTCGACCAGGTGGGTCCCGACTGTCAGGCACTTCCTTGCCTGCGAAGATGTAGCTGGTGGGTCCCAGCAGTCAGGGGGCAAATCGTTTTTTTTGCCCGGACGCACTTCCTTGCGTGCGAAGATGTAGCTGGTGGGTCCCAGCAGTCAGGGGGAAATGTTTTTTTCGTGAAATACAGTGGCCCGTCCGATGGGTCCGAGCTGTCAGGTGGAGGAATCATTATTTTCCGCGTAATAAGGAGACACTTCCTTTGTAACGCCCACGATGCGGCTATGTCTCCCACGTGTCGAGGCACGACTTAGAGGCATAACCGCATAGTGGTTTTGTCGCAAGAAGGGTCATCTTCACACAATCCCATGTAATGAACAAGAATGGGATAAAGAGTTGGCTTACAATCGCCACTTCACACAAGACATGAATATAAATCATACATCATCCAAAATACAAACATATAGACCGACTACGGCCAAAATCCAGATGAAAATAAGATAACCCCAAATGCTAGATCCCCGATCGTCCCGACTGGGCTCCACTACTGATCATCAGGAAAAGACACATAGTAACGACCACGTTCCTCGTCGAACTCCCACTTGAGATCGACCCCATCATCTGCACTGGCATCGTCGGCACCTGCAACTGTTTTGGTAGAATCTGTGAGTCACGGGGACTCAGCAATCTCACACCCGCGAGATCAAGACTATTTAAGCTTATAGGAAAAGAAGGTGTAGTGAGGTGGAGCTGCAGCGGCAAAAGCATATATGGTGGCTAACTTGCGCAAATGAGAGCGAGAAGAGAAGCAACGGAACGGTCGTCATCTAGAAATGACCAAGAAGTGATCTTGAACACCTACTTACGTCATACATAACTCAGACCGTGTTCACTTCCCGGACTCCGCCGAGAAGAGACCATCACGGCTATACACGCAGTTGATGTATTTTAATTGGGTCAAGTGACAAGTTATCTACAACCGGACATTAACAAATTCCCATCTGCCTCATAACCGCGGGCACGGCTTTCGAAAGATAATACCCTGCAGGGGTGTCCCAACTTAGCCCATCATAAGCTCTCACGGTCAACGAAGGATAAACCTTCTCCCGGAAAAACCCGATCAGTCTCGGAATCCCGGTTTACAAGACATTTTGACAATGGTAAAACAAGACCAGCAAAGCCACCCGAATGTGCCGACAAATCCCGATAGGAGCTGCACATATCTCGTTCTCAGGGCACACTGGATGGGCAAGACGTCGGGTTGGCATAGACCTTGGTTGCCCAGGGGGCGCCGGACATCGCCCAGTTTGGGCCAGCACTCGAAGGAACACTAGTCCGGGGGTTTAAAATAAAGATGACCCTCGGGCTCGCGAAAACCCGGGGGAAAAGGCTTAGGTGGAAAATGGTAAAACCAAGGTTGGGCCTTGCTGGAGGAGTTTTATTCAAGGCGAACTATCAAGGGGGTCCCATAAATCACCCGACCGCGTAAGGAACGCAAACTCAAGGAACATAATCCCGGTATAACAGTAACTAGGGCGGCAAGAGTGGAACAAAACACCAGGCATAAGGCCGAGCCTTCCACCCTTTACCAAATATATATAGATGCATTAATTAAATAAGAGATATTGTGATATCCCAACATATCCATGTCCCGACATGGAACAACTTCAACTTCACCTGCAACTAGCAACGCTATAAGAAGGGTTGAGCAATAGCGGTAACTTAGCCAAACAACGGTTTGCTAGGAAAGGATGGTTAGAGGCTGACATGGCAAAATGGGAGAGATGATATAGCAAGCGATAGGTAGCGGAGCATGGCAATAGAGCGAACAACTAGCAAAGCAAAGATAGAAGTGATTTCGAGGGATGGTCATCTTGCCTGCAAGGTTCTCAGAGTTGTCGAAAGCTTGATCCTCGTAAGCGTACTCAACAGGTTCCTCGTTCACGAACTCATCTCCCGGCTCTACCCAAGACAAGAACACAAACAAACGGAACCACAATCAACCACGAGAAATGCGTAAGCAACATGATGCAAAACATGTATGATATGCAAGATATGATATGCGATGCATATGCGTGCTCCGGAAGGAAAATGATGAACAAGGCAGTAACTTGGCAAACCAAGTATGCCACTGGAAAGATGAGATGATTTCGGTCGAAATCGATATAAAGATCACCGGAATCGGATGCACGGTTTGCAAATGGCAAGCAAAACAAGAATGACGCGAATCTGCGATAAACAGCAAGATAGCACTTAAAATGCAACAAGTAACAATACTACAGCACTCCAACATCGCAACAAAGCATATGACAGTAATCTACAGGAGATGCTTGACAAAAGATGAACACTGAGCTATGGCTAGATCACAACATATCAAGCTCAAACAAGCATGGCAAAAGTGCGAAAGATAACAGGTTCACAGACTTGGTGAAAAACTGGACATGGCAGAAAACAGCATCAGGTAGCAATGTTCAGAGCACGAAATTAACATGCTACAGGAACTTAACATAGCAAAAGAAGGCATGGAAATGTTCTAATAAATGCATATGACAAAAGTCCCTTACTGACCATAAGCCAAAAAGGATCAGAAGATATGATGGCAAGCATGTAAACATAGCAAGTTTCGTTATCAGGTTTCAGACTTAGCAGAAAACAGAGCATGGCAGAAATAATAATATGAAGGCCTCTTTGTGAGCTTGATGCACTCACTACAAAGCAATGCATGACAAACCAAGAACACCTACAGCAAGATGGCATGTTTATGAAGCTATCAATGGCAAGAACAATTGCATATCATGTATGGATCAACTACAATAAGCTTGGCAAAATTGCATATCATGTTATGAATCTGCCAGAAATATTTTATAGCAAAAGTACAGTAATATTGAGTCATGCTATGGCACTTCATAATTGCAAAAAATTGCAGGAATGGATCAATTACAACAATAGCTACAAAACATCCTTACTAAACATCTCCAAAATATACATGGGTCTCTCTGTAGCATCAAGTTTACATGGCAACAAAATAACAGTAGACAAGGACTTAGAGAAATCACTAAGTCCCTGAAATCAGAAACATTACGGAGCCTACTTTGCATGCTTATGCTAGTCGCCACAGAGATCACAAAAATACATGGACTACACCACTGGAAAGATGGCACTGGTAGAAAAAAGCCCTTTAGTCCCGGTTCGCAACAGCCTTTAGTCCCGGCTGTGCAACCGGGACTAAATATGCGCGACTAAAGACCCCCCCTTTAGTCGCGCCTCTTACGGACCGTGACTAAAGGCTTTAGTCCCGGTTCTTGTGGCTGACCGGGACTAAAGGCCCGTCCACGTGGGCGCCAGTGGTCCGTCGGGGCGGACGACCTTTAGTCCCGGTTCTCGTGGCCAACTGGGACTAAAGGCCTCCTCCGCAGGTTTAGGGTTTTAGCCCCCCTAAACCTGGTTTCTTTTTAGTTTGGAGTGTTTTATTTCTTTTATATTTTATTTTGTGTTTTATTTTAATTTTGATGAAGTTTCAGTACACATATTCTACGCTACTATATACATGCATATGAAATTTCAAACAAGAAGAATTCAAGAGGAATATATAATATATATTCAATCTCGGGTGACCATATACAACTTCGAACAAGTTTCCATACACAATTAGGATGGATGACCATATACAACTTCGAACAAGTTTCAATCTCGGGTATGCATATAAATTTCTTCATCCTCGGTATAGTGTTCTCCTTTAGGATTGATGACTTCCCTCATGAAAAATCCCGCTAATTCTTCTTGAATTGGTCGGAAGCGAGCTTCTGGACTAAGCCTCCTCCGCAAGTTATCCATCTCGTTCCGCACGCTATCCGATGCCTTCCGCTCAGCGGTGTGTCTCCGGATGTTCTCACAAACATAGTATCCACATAGATTGGTCCCAGGTGGCTGCTTATCCACATTAACTAACCTTCTGAAATCTAGCTCATGCTTGAATTCACCGACAATTTCTTCTGAGAACCGTCTCCAAACTCTACAGGGCAAAGAAAATTAAATGAACAAGGGAGTTATTAGTTACTTGATATTAGGAAATGAACGAAAGAGACCGATCGATATAGAGCTCAAATGATTGAAAATAATTACTTTTGCAGCATTTTTCTCATGTCGGCCCAACGCTTTGGATCCGAATCCATAGAGTCCATGATTAGAACTCTGGAGGTGTGAAGTTCAATATTTAGCAGAATCCAGTGGAACCTGCGGACACGTTACCATGCATGGAGTAAACAAAAGAGAATGGGCACAAGAGAGAAACACTCACCCAAAATGGTAAGGAAATAGAATATGACTTTTGAGTTGATGCTTTCTAAGAAACTTGTACAAGTCTTTCTCCACATCTTCGGGGTGATGTTGTAACACATGTCCATTAACGATATGTGGGTCAATGAACCCAACATCATGGATGTTTCTTATTTTGCATTCCCAAATCTTCAATCTGCATAATAGCGTACGCAACAATATAGTTAGGACAATATATATATATAGTGCAGGCAATGAAGAACGAGATGAGGTAGAAATAAATCACTTATAGAAACGTAGCAACTCAGCATAGATTTGTCGAGGTCGCGCAGATTGAACAGCTGGAACAATTCACTCATATGAACTTTTACAGAGTACCGTTTGGTGTGATGCTCCTCTGTAACATCCACATAAATAAATTCTTTGTCGGCCCATGTTATGAATTGCTTGTACCAACGTAGCAGATTTCGCATTTGTGGTGGTAGACTCTTTTCCCGCGCAGGCTCGACGAGAGGCCCATTCCGCACATATTGTAATGCTATCTCACATACTGGCGCATCCTCAAGGCCTAAGAAGGCACAAAGAGTCAAACCCATCTCGGACGCTTGTTTCATGGCACTCGCTACAGTCAATCCAAGTGCTGCCGCAGCTGCTATGATCTCGGGGTCCTCTTCCGGACCGGCTTTCACTATGAGCGGGGGGATCGATTGTTTCTTCTGCATCCCGAGCTGGTCAACTTGTTTCCCGCTTTTTTTACTTTCTTCTTTCTCCTCCTTCAATATTTTTGCTTGCCTACGAAGTTCATGTCCATAGTCGTCAGGCATATTCAGCTCGGCTTGGGACGGTGTCGTCAAAAAATCCTTAGCCCACTTCTTTTGCTTCTCAGTGAATACTTGCTTGGGCTCAGGCTCTTTTATCGCCTTCATATCCGCCTTCCATTTCTCATAATCAGCAGACGCGGCCAATTTGGTTTCAGCTTCACTAAGTTCCCAAGGCCTTGGGAGGAGAGGCTTCAGTGATGGCTCCGGTACCCTTGTGGTCTTAGGTACATAATGGTCCGGGTTAATAGTCCAGGAGCGGGTTTCCTTGCTGTCCGCCTGCTTCTGCTTCTTCGCCGGAGGTGGATTGGGGGGCGTCGTACCCGCCGGAGGAGGATTGGGGGGCGTCGTACCCGCCGGAGGTTGTGGATCGGGGGACGGCGTCGAATGGCGTGAAGGAGGTGTAGGTGAACCACCACGACCACCACCACCGCCACCACCGCCACCACCACCACCACCACCATCGGAGGGGGGTGGACTTGCTAGCCTTGGCGCCTCGCCTGGAAACACTATGTACTTCTTTTTCCATAGAATGAACTGGTGCTTGACATCTCCAAGTCTTCTCTCCCCTTCGGGTGTAGGTTTGTCAATCTCCAGGTCCTCAAACCCTTGGACTATGTCTTCCACCGTGACACGAGCATAGCCATATGCAATGGGGTTGTTGTGGTGGAGTGCTCCAGGTGTACAGGGTAAAGCACTGCCGCTAGCTACCTTCATGGAAACGTTCCCACGGGATAATGCAGATCACATTCTTTCATCTCCTTTACATCATCCACGGGGTAGTGAGGCTCCGGTGCACGAATCTCGATCATCGGTGCACTAGCACCAGGCGGGGGATCCGTGGAAGCCACGCTGCTTCTCCGCTGCTGGCTTCCGCGATCCGCTTCATGATCTTCATGCGGCCCTGCAGCCGATTTTTCTTTTACTAGTTCATGCACGATCTTGCCTTTTCCACTTAGTCTCCCCTCGTGCCGCGATTGAGGAGTACCAATCGGCTTAAGGTCAGGAACATAGTCAATACAGAACTCAATTACCTCCTCATTTCCATAGCCCTTGACGATGCTTCCTTCTGGCCTAGCACGGTTACGAACATATGTCTTTAATACTCCCATGAACCTCTCAAAGGGGAACATATTGTGTAGAAATACAGGACCGAGAATGGAAATCTCTTCGACTAGGTGGAGCAGGAGGTGCGTCATAATATCGAAGAAGGATGGTGGGAACACCAACTCGAAACTGACAAGGCATTGCACCACATCGTTCTGTAACCGTGGTAGATCTTCTGGATTGATTACCTTCTGAGAGATTGCATTGAGGAATGCACATAGCTTCACAATGGCTACTCGAACATTTTCCGGTAGGAGCCCCCTCAAAGCAATCGGAAGCAATTGCGTCATAATCACGTGGCAGTCGTGAGACTTCAGGTTTTGGAACTTTTTCTCCGCCATGTTTATTATTCCCTTTATATTCGACGAGAAGCCAGACGGGACCTTCATACTGCTCAGGCATTCAAAAAAATGACCTTCTCTTCTTTGGTAAGAGCGTAGCTCGCACGACCTTGAAACCATTCCGGATGCCGGTCATCTGGGTCTTTCAAAAGTTGCTGGTCTTGCCGTGCTTCCTTTGTATCATTTGTCTTCCCATACACGCCCAAGAAGCTTAGCAGGTTCACGCAAATATTCTTCGTAACATGCATCACGTGGATTGCAGAGCGGACATCTAGGACTTTCCAATATTCTAGCTCCCAAAATATAGATTTCTTCTTCCACATGGGTGCGTGCCCGTCAACTCCCCGCGGAACTGATTGTTCGCCAGGACCCTTTCCAAAGATGACTTTCAAATCCTTGACCATATCAAATATCTCAGCACCAGTACGTTCCGCGGGCTTCGGCCGGTGATCTGCCTTGCCGTTGAAATGCTTGCCTTTCTTTCTTACGTTATGATTTCGGGGAAGAAATCGACGATGACCCAGGTACACGTTCTTCTTACAATTAACCAAACGTACACTTTCAGTCTCATGTAAGCAGTGCGTGCATGCATTGTATCCCTTATTTGTCTGTCCCGAAAGGTTACTGAGAGCAGGCCAATCGTTGATGGTTACAAAAAGCAACGCTCGTAGGTCAAATTCCTCTCCTTTGTGCTCATCCAAGACACGTACACCAGGTCTGGCCCACAACTGTAAAAGTTCATCAACTAATGGCCTTAGGTACACATCGATGTCGTTCCCGGGTTGCTTTGGACCTTGGATGAGCACTGGCATCATAATGAACTTCCGCTTCATGCACAACCAAGGAGGAAGGTTGTAGATGCATAGAGTCACGGGCCAGGTGCTATGGCTGGAGCTCTGCTCGCCAAAGGGATTCATGCCATCAGTACTTAGACCAAATCTTATGTTCCTTGCGTCAGCTGCAAAATCTTTGAACACTCTGTCGATCTTTCTCCATTGCGTTCCATCAGCGGGGTGTCTCAACTCCCCGTCGGACTTACGGTCCTCTTTGTGCCATCGCAACGACTTGGCATGCTTTTTGTTCATGAACAGACGTTTCAACCGTGGTATTATAGGAGCATACCACATCACCTTGGCGGGAACCCTCTTCCTGGGTTTCTCGCCCTCAACATCGTCACCAGGGTCATCGCCTCTGATCTTATAACGCAATGCAGTGCATACAGGGCATTCATTCAAATTCTCGTATTCACCGCGGTAGAGGATGCGGTCGTTAATGCATGCATGTATCTTCAGAAGCTCTAAACCTAGAGGGCAGACAACCTTCTTTGCTTCGTACGTACTGGCGGGCAACTCGTTATTCTTCGGAAACATATTCTTCAACATTTTCAGCAAATTTTCAAATGATGAGTCACCTACACCTTCCTGTGCCTTCCATTTTAGCAAATCCAGTGTGCAGCCCAGCTTTTTCAGACTATTATCGCATCCTGGATACAACGACTTTTTGTGATCCTCTAACATGCGATCCAAATTCTCCCTATCCTTGTCAGTTTCGCAGCGTCTCCGTGCATCAGCAATGGTCCGACCAAGATCATCAGCGGGCTCATCATGTGCCTCTTCTTCACCTTCACCTAACCCTTCCCCACCTTCAGCATCATCCTCCATGAAAGTATCACCGAAATGATCATGATAGTTGTCATCGATATCATCCCCTTCTTCATCTTCTTCCATTCTAACCCCTCTTTCTCCATGCTTGGTCCAACAATTATAGCTTGGCATGAAACCGTGCCGAAGCAGGTGCATGTGAACGTCTCTTGAGGAGGAGTAACCCTTCTGATTCTTACAGACAGCACATGGACAGATAATAAAACCTTGCTGCTTGTTCTCGCATTTGCCACTACGAGGAAATCTTTCAAACCCGTAGTGAACTCGCCGGAGAGTCGGGGACCGTACATCCATTGCCGATTCATCTGCATTATTATTATATAAAGTATATAATTAACCATCATGCATTTGTTAAACTAACTAGCTAGAAAGAATACAAATTAAACAATGAACTACACACATGCGTATTTTATCAATGACACATGAAAGGTTCAAGTTGCTAACCGCGATCGCGGAGGAAAAATAAATGAGAAAGCTCAAGTGTGGCTCGGACACTTCATATCATGTTTGTTTCAGGCTCTCGGGCATTTCATCGAACACCTTGTGTGCATAGGAGGAATCAAAAGCAAACCCACCACCCCCTTCTGAAAATTGTGAAGTGAGCTGAGTGAAGTGAAGTGAGCTGAGTCCTATATATAGGGATGGGCCTTTAGTCCCGGTTGGCCTGGCCAACCGCGACTAAAGGCCTTCGGGGACCTTTAGTCCCGGTTGGCCAGGCCAACCGGGACTAAAGCCCCTCCCGTCCGCCAGCTGGATGGGCCTTTAGTCCCGGTTGGCCTGGCCAACCGCGACTAAAGGCCTTCGGGGACCTTTAGTCCCGGTTGGCCAGGCCAACCGCGACTAAAGCCCCTCCCGTCCGCCAGCTGTCGACCGAGCGCGCTGGGCCCAGATAGTTGGTCGCGGGTCTCCTCCCGAACCGCGACTAAAGGCCCCTTTTGTCGCGGTTCGATTGTTTTGGGGACTAGTGGGGGCGTATGGAAGCCTCTTTTTCTACTAGTGTGGCATGGCATACTTCAAAACACATGTAGAGCTCATGCCCATAAGATGCACAGATTAAATGATACAAAAATGAAAAATCTCCAAGTTCTGCTAAGAACCAGAGGATAACAGCAACTAGCCCTCTTCCAACAGAGATTTGGGCATCAAGATGACCTCTAATGAACATGGTGCAATTGAACAAAATGTAGAGCATCACGAGACGAACAATTTGACATATTACACGCGCGAATCGGAGCTACATGCAAGAAATTGTGCAACGAGGAACATGGGCACTTGCTGTGAAAGATCAAAGACTTGGAAAATATTTGGGAGGGTTTCGGGAAAAGTCAACTACCCCTGTCCAGATCCAATCGGGGCCGAACCTCGAGCTCGCCGTGGCCGGAGCTGGCGACTGGAGCAGACGCGAGGAGGGCGAGGGGGCTGACGGGCGCGGGGAAGAGGCGGCGCCGGCGAAGGCGGTGCGGGGCCAGCGACGAGGAGGCGTGGACGGCGGCGAGTGGCGGCGGAGCACGGCGGGCGGCGGGCGGCCGTGGCGGCGAGGGGCGCCGGCGGCCGGGCGCGGCGGCGGCGCGGGCCAGGTGCAGCGGCGCGCACGGGAGGCGGGCGGCGGCGGGTGCGCGGGCCGCGCGGGCCAGCTGCGGGCCGGGCGGGCCGCGGCGGCGGACGAGAGCGACGGCGACACGTGGCGGCGGCGCGCAGGTGGACGCGTCCGGCTCCGCCCGGACGTGTCCGGCGGCGGAGTGGGACGAGGGCTAGGGTTGGACTGCGTTCGTTTTTCGGGAGGCTCACATATAAATAGGTAGAGGGAGCTAGGAGACTCCAAATGAGGTGCGGTTTTCGCCCGCACGATCGTGATCGAACGACCTAGAGCATGGAAGAGAGTTTGGTGGGTTTTGGGCTGGTTTTAGAGGGGGTTTTTGCGGGACACTCAAATGGACTTTGCGAATGCCCGGTTAACCGTTGGAGTACCAAACGACCTCCAAATGGAACGAAACTTGACCGGTGGTCTCCGGGTGGTATACTAGGGCCACATGACAAGCCTTGGTCCATTCCGAGAAAGTTTGACACCCGTAGGTGAAAGAAAACAAGAGGGGTGCACCGGAGGAGATAAGAGCGCCGGATTGCAAAACGTACAACGGGGAAAAAGCTCGGATGCATGAGACGAACACGTATGCGAATGCAATGCACATGATGACATGATATGAAATGCATGACAAGAACAAAATGCAAAATGAAAAACAAAACCCGACCACGAAGGGAATAACATAACACATAGCCGAAAATGGCAAGAGTCGGAGTTACAATTAAGGAAAGTTACATGCGGGGTGTTACATCCTTGCTGCGGCCTTGGACCCAGCTGTCAGCCTCTCCACGTATAGTCCATGTCCGATGGAAGTCGTTCCTTGACCACATTGACCACGCCGCGCCGAGAGCACCAGGGCGGTGGACGATGGCGAGGCCTAGGAAGGGGACGACGGGGAGCCGGGGAAGACGCGGCAGTGCAAGCCCGCGCGGAGAGGAGTATGAGGGTTCACTGGTTCTGCTGCGGTGTGAGGCTGCCGTCGCCATAGGGCCTGGCCAGCGGTGGGAATAGTAGGGGGCGGTGAGGCCTCCGCGGGAGCACAGCCGGCCACGGGAGGCAGGAGCATGCGGCACGACCGGCGCTGCTTTGGGCGGCTGGAACAAGAAGACCAGAGGTTGAAAAAGCACTACGGCCGTCGGATGGACATCGTACGGTCACTCGAGCTAGAATCGTTCATATTGACTAAAGTTGACAAAGGCCCCCGTCCCAGTCAACTTAGTAGGCCCACAAGTAAGCCTCCCACCATGGTGGGTCCCAGCTAGCAGGGGGAGTATTCATTTTTTTGTGCGTAATAAGGAGGCACTTCCTTGCGTGCGAAGATATAGATGGTGGGTCTGAGCTGTCAGTGGCGGTATCATTTTTTTTGCGAAATACAGAGGCCCTTTCGGTGGGTCCCTGATGTCAGGTGGGGGAATCATTATTTTGCGCATAATAAGGAGGCATTTCCTTGCGTGCGGCCGTGGACCCAGCTGTCGGCCTCTCCACGTACAGTCCACTTTAGATGCAAGTCGGTCGTTGACCACGTTGACCAGGACGCGCCGAGAGCACCAGGGCGGTGGACGACGGCGAGGCCTAGGAAGGGAACGACACGGAGGCAGGGAAGACTCGACAGTTGTTTCCCACGCGGAGGGGAGTACGACTGTACGAGGGTTTACTGGTTCGTCTGCCGTCGCCGGAGAATAACAGCAGGTGTGGGTGAGTCGAGGGATGGCTAGGCCAGCGATGGGAGTACGGTGGGCAGTGAGGCCTGCGCGGCAGTAGAGCCGGCCGCGGGGAGGAGGGAGCAGGCCTAGACGGGGCAGCCCAAAACCACGTCCAACACTTGTTAAAACTTCGTCCCTCGTTTTCTCTGTGTTTCGCACATTCGACATTGTGTGGGCATTTTGACTGTGCATCATATGAAGATGTGCTATGCATGAATGTTGATCAGCATGATGTTAACTGGCTGGTAGTTCCATTTTCGACCATGAATAAAACTTCCAACATGATGTTAACCCTGTTTGAAAAGGCCGTGTTAATATAAATGCTCTGCCTCTGAAAGTTGCAGTTTCTTATCTGAAACTGAACTTGCAGTTTCTTATCTGAAACTAAAAACTTGCAGTTTCTTCTCTGAGAATCACATTGTCTGCACTTTTATACTCCTATGAAACTACATTTTTTAAGTGCTAAAAATAGATCTCTAGAATTCATAAAATACTTCATATGCTCAATACTGCAAATCTGAAATTCAAAAGACATTCATATCTGAAAGTACTCTCAAAATACACAACACAAAACACAATTCACAACCTGCAAATACGGACAACCCTAAGCTCCTCCTGACAATTCACAACCTATCCGACTATTGGGCTGGGGGGGGGGCAGCCCCCTCCTATTCCTCGGCGGCAGACAGCCGCCCCGTGAGACGATGTGAACGGCGAGGGAGACGATGGCGGGGAAGCATCGTCGGGCCAACTGCTTTTCTGCTCTTGCAGTTGGGTTCGGTCGACGAAGGCTCCACCGGCTCGCTCTGGCAGGACACCCTCACAAACGGCACCCTGTAGATGCTCGATCCTTCAATCTTTGGTGGTTGCTCCATCTGGGATCGATACTCCCACCACCGCTCCCTCACGATCGGATTCGGTGAATCTGCTTGCTCCATGGCCCAGAGGAGCAGCTCTATGTACTCCGGCGCGACTCCCTCCGGGAGTATCACCGCCTTTTCGCTCTATTGCAGATATTTGGCCATGGATGTCACCGTCGCCGCTAGTTGGTCCTTGTTGTCAAACCAAGACTGTATCTCCAACATCCTAGCTAGCTTCACAGGGTCGCCGTCTGCGATCCTCACGTATCGGTTGTACTCCTCCATCGATCTACTTCTCCACAGCACCTTCACTCTCCGGCGGTGGTTTTTGAATGGAAGAGGAGAGGAGCAGCGCTGGTTTTGGATTAGAACGGGAGAGGAGCGACGCTGGTTTTGGAGTGGAACAGGAGAGGAGGGGCGGTGGTTTTGAAATGGAAGAGGAGAGGAGCGGCGCTGCATTTAGATTGGAACAGGAGAGGAGCGGCGGTGGTTTAAGAGGAGAAGAGCGGAAGAGCGGCGCTGATCTTGGAAGTATTTTTTGTTGTTTTGCGTATTTTGGGTCAAAGTTTGACCACGTACTGTATTTGACAAGCAAAATGTGAATGCATGTCACCAAAAATTGTATCGTTTGGTTCGTATCTGAATGTACTTTCAAATTATATTATTTTTGCAACGTATAACATATATTTTATGTGCGAAAATCATGGTCAATTATGACCCAGAATAAAAGGGAAACTAGTTAATGTGGGGTCGCTTTCTTAATTGAAGGGTAAATTGATTTTGATTTTGATCTAGTCACAGCACGCCGGCCCTCTCGTCCAATCCTAAATCGCTGCTGCACGCTCCTGTCCCTCTTCTCCATTGCAAAACCACCTCCTCTCCTCTCCATCATCTCCATTCCAAAACCACCGTCTCGCCTCTCCCTCTTCTGATCTTCTCCATTGCAAAACCACCTCCTCTCCTCTCCATCATCTCCATTCCAAAACCACCGTCTCGCCTCTCCCTCTTCTGATCTTCTCCATTGCAAAACCACCTCCTCTCTTCTCCATCATCTTCCAAAACCACTGTCTCACCTCTCCCTATTCTCTATTGCAAGACCATCGTCTCTCCTCCCATCTTCCAAAGCTAGCACCGGACCACTCAGAAGGACATCTATGGAGAGGATGCAGTAGCGAATCAGGCAGATCGCCGGCAGCGACCAGGCAAAGTTAGCCAGGTTGAAGGAGATCCTTAGTTGGTTTGACAATGAGTGGGAGATTTCGAGGACGGTGTGGGCCATGTGGCAATGTATGCGAAAGAGCGAGACGGCGGCGATGAGGGCGGCGATGTACATGTACTCCTCGGCGGCAGTCACGCCGCAGTCCTCCGAGTTCATCGAGTATCTCCTCTGGGCGATGGAGCAGACAGATTCGCCCGAGGTGACAGTCAGGCGGAGGTGGTGGGCGTACAAGTCGAAGATCGAGCACCCAGAGGATAACGAATCGATCGAGTATGGTGTGCCGTTCATGAGGGTGCAGAGCCAGCCGGAGCCACAGGAGTATTCGTTCTCCCACCGCAAGAGGAGGCCGGATGGCGCGACGTCGCTTCCCCGCCGTTCTCCATGGTTCCCTCGACGCTCGCCTCGTTTCAACAGCGGCGGTAGGGTTTAAGGTAAGCTTCGCACTAACCTAATCTTCCACCTGCTCATGCTTACAATCAGTGTGACAGCTAATGAAAATCATGCTTACAATCAGTCTCCGAGTAATATGCCAATCACCCTAAAATAGCTCTGGACCTTTGGGTCAATGTTGTGACACAGTGTACAAATAAAGAAAAATAGATTGGTGCTTCTTTCAGAAAAGAGTACTCCCTAGAAAACTGCCAATAAAGCTACCAGTATTTGGTTAGATGATTTGCTGCCGAGAAAGATCCGTCCACAGAGAGCGCCACACATCCCACTGGTGGTGGTGGATGCCAATGCGTGCATGCAGCATGGTTGGTGTCGGTAATTTTTATTTGGCACACCTCGCACTCTGCATATATGCCGGTTCCATACGTACATTTGTGCAGTTCCACCAAAATGCAGCTGAATAACCCTGTTTGCACAGATAATGAAAAAGCGTGATTACATTATAGTGGCACTAGTTGATGAAACACACAAAATAAATAGAAGAAAATATTGCGATAGTATCATAGTATGCCATGCTGCGAGGGCGAGATGGGCCCGCGATGCCTCATACGGTACGCCTCATACTGGACATCGTCCCAAGTCTCCCAGATACACCTTCTGCCAGTGATGAACATCAGTGTACAGCGGTAGTACAAGGAGGCGCCTTGAGACATTCAAATCTCTATTTTTGTACATATCAACTAAAATTAAGCACCCTAGTTTGCAGAAACGCTTAAACATTAACAATGGGACTAGTTGATGAAACATACATTAAGAAAGAGAAGCACTTTCTTTATCTACATTGGAAATGAAATGGTAGAGATGACACTCGCTCTATTTTAACTGCATTATTACTTCATTTTATCAGTGACACTAGGGTCGAGCAGGTGGCAAACGAGGTGTACCGTGCGTCGCAAGGATGGAGGCCAGGGGTGCTTAGACTGGGATGCTGAAGCTGGGTCTTTCAGTCACCAACATGGATGATTCAATTCATGGGACCTTTTGGTGCAGTTCACCTAAAATGAAGCAATGTCCCGTGAGCTAGCAGCTTCTTCAATTTTTTTTAAGAAAATGGCTCCAGCCCCGGTTCCATTTCCATTAGAAAACGAAACCCACAGAGCTTCTTCTTCATTATTTGCAATAAAATTGAGCAACATCAAGGTTGGTTGTGAAGCTCCTGGAATGCTCAACTATAATTTGGATATCATTTCTGCAGTTCAACTAAGATCGAGCGTGAAATGTATATCTATGTTTGCACAAAAAAGGTGGAAAGGAGGGTGACTAACAAGTGATGAAACATGCATCAAATGAAAAGAAGCATGTTTCTTATCTGAATGGCAATCCTACAAGGACAGTAGCAATTTCTAAAGCACTGGCATTGCTAGATATTAGTGTTGGCATTAGGATTAACTATGACAACCGTTAAATACGACATTACTTTGGGCACGGGAGAGTAGGCGGACCAGGACAGTTGCATTTCTAACGAAAAGAACCAACTTATCTTAATGGGAAATTTTAGCAGGACATGTAAAGAAGTGCCATTGATTCATATTACTGGAGGCATTACATTGAAAACAACATTGGTTTAACGTGTCCTTACTTTTAACAGTGCGACTGCTACATTTTACCAGTGGCATTACATAAGAGTGGCTCGGGGCAACAAACATCAGAACAGGATATCTGGGTTGGTGCCATATTTGTTCGGTATAGCCACCTTATACTGTGTGAGGCTAGCAAATCTAGTGCTGGACTTACTCTGTTGACTTGTCCCCCAGTCCCCACTTTCTTTCCTTTTTCAACCAATAGATCGGGTTTATATTGAGTTTGTACTGCGTTTCCCTTTATTTCCCTATTAGACCTAGAGACCAGTTGGATAGCCAGTCTCTGCTACTTTTCGCCCCCATTATTTCCTCTTTCGACCAAGTCCTAGATTCAGGTAACAAATCCTCCCCCACCCCCACCCCCTTTCTTCCTTGTTTGAACCAAGTAGTACTAGATTCGAGTGCATGAACTACTTTTACCTCTTAAACGTAAAAAATTAGGTGGTTTTCGAACAGCCGATCGATCCTATCTACGAGGGGGCCTGAGAAATAGTAAAAGATACAAATGCAGCGATGTCAGGAGCTCGGGAAGTAGAGCAAGGCCGGTTTCGAAGGAAGTTATACCTGATGGTCGCCGGGATGTCGCTAGGTGGGCGGCGGGAGGCCGGATCTGCCCACACTACGGCAGCGAGGAAGAAGGGGTCGGAGGCCCTCCCTCGCCAGCGGTGCTTGGGAGAGAACGGCAAGGCAGGCTGATCGGGACGCGCCCAGCAGTGGGTAAGAGCCGTCGCCGAGGACGACTGCGTGAACGTTGCACCTTCTCACCTTCCCCGGCGGAGAGGATCCGGCTGGATCTGTGACCAGCGGTGAGCAGAGAGAGAGAGAGTGTGTGGCCACCGCTGTCGTGTTTAGATCTGGAGAGGCTGAGACAGTGTGAAGAGAGCAACACTAGCAAGCAAGCGCGGAGGCTCCTGCCTATATAGTGGAGTAGTACTAGTTTTCTTTTGTCTACCGGAGCCGGCTTGACCTCGTCAATGACTGTCGAGAAGTCTTCATGCACGTGGCCCGGAGGCGCAGTTGTCGTCATTTTGATTTGAAGCGCCGCATTATAACATATAACACGAAAAAATGCCACATGACAAGAAATCATAACCTCACTGCCCAAAGGAGACAACATGAATCCCGACGGACAAACTAGACGAGGAACAAAGCTCAAATTAAAATAAACTCGTAGAAAAGGGGTCCGTCGATAGATGTCCTAATTAACATAGCCGGCTTGACCTAGATAGCAGCCGAGTAGTCACTATTCGTGCATGTGCCCCCAATGACTAGCCCAACTCAGTTGTCGCTGTTTAACCCTCGCAGTGATCCGAAGCACATGACACCTAATTTTGCGAGATGACAAGAAACCTTTTTTTAGATTTCTCACCACAACTACAGCCATGTACAACACAGCCTGCATGATATGTAGACGATAGCCAATCCAGGCATGTCTGCTGGAGTCTGGTCACATGCATGGACGAACTGATCTTCCGTGTCTTGCAGGGATCGTCCAGGCACCAACGTAGTACAACACTTCTCTAGTACTATCGCTTGTCTCCCTCTTCTATTAAGTCACCCGACTTGCGGGGCCGGGGAGTGTGCCTATGGTCGGTTCTCAATTGCCGTCCCACATGTGTGTGCAAACGCAATATGACGCGCGTTCCATTCGGAGAGCAGCGTGCCAGACCGATCGACCGTCTGGGGTGCGACGCGAACGCGACGGGCGTGCTGTATACTCCGTACATGTGTACCGCCGTTTTCTAGACGCTTTGCTCCATGGCGCGGGCGCAATCCATGGATACAAAATTAGTATAGTGTATACTATTTAAAAGTCAAGGGCGGGGCTTTTCCTGCGCGGTAGGCGGCGGGGCAGTTCCGCCTAGTCGGTTCGACAGAGACGCGGGAAGACGAGGGAGACCCCTGCCCTAGGGTGCCCTAGGTAGCTGCCACACGCATCATTGTTTTCTCTTTTCTTTATGCTCTCATGCCCTAGAGTGAAATGATGGTTGCTTCGCCCGTCCAGCTTAATGTGGGAAAGGTGGGGCTTTGTGATTTGACCCCTCATTGCTCATTTTCTACTACTGCGGCGCTACGACCGGGGTGCCTCCAATTCCAACCGCTGCTCCGAACTGTAATTTGGTGCATCGCACGTGGAACAAGATGGTGGATGAGCCACATGTTGGCCAAAGGGGTCCTGTTAAGTGTGTCGCCATTTCGTGTGCGGACTGACCCTGCTTGAGTTGCTACAACAACACGACAGGAGCAGCCTACCACTTGGTTTTGCTCTTGGTGAATCCCGACTATATTGATCTAAAAAGATACGTGCTGAACTACCCTCTCCGTCTCGGTTTTTTTATTTTTAGGCATCTCGGTTTAAAGGGCCTGCACGTAGTTCTAGGTCATCCATTTGACTAACTAAATATGAGTTACTATGTCACAAAAAGTATATCATTGGATTCTTAAGCGGATGTAGTTGTATTTAAAAGTCGAGGGCGGGGCTTTTCCTGCGCGGTAGGCGGGGCAGTTCCGCCTAGTCGGTTCGACAGAGACGCGAGAAGACGAGGGAGTAGGCTGATGCAAACGTAGGGCTGTGTGATTTGCCAGCGAGTTACTGCTGGACAGGTGGGGCCTCGTGATTTGACTTGCCATTATCATTTTAACTGCGGCGCTACGACCGGCGTTAGTCTCCCGATTCCTGACCACCTCCATACAGGTGCCTCTCCCAATGCTCCACCGTGTAGTAGAGGCTGGCTCTTGCATGAGAGCCCACTTCTCCACTTTTTCCTTGCCTTTCCTCCAGATATGCAAAAATGCCATGTAAAGCGCACTATTGTACTTACTTTTACTTGCTCCTACAGGTGCTTAAGCTTGCCACATAGGCATAAAGTCTGATGTGGCAAGTTAATCAAGAAGAGAGAGACTAGTTTGGTGACCCAAGGAAGAAACAGTGCTAAGCGCGTGTACCTAGGTGAAAAGACAATTTTGAGTCTATAGCTAATTAAATGAAGCAAACTTAGCAACACCATTTCATTGGAAGAGGTCACTCCTTGGCAAATACAATAAATACTAGTACTCCCTGTGTCCCATAATATAAGAACATTTTTGGCACTACACTAGTGTCAAAAACGCACCGTGTTAAAAAAATTTGCAGAAGAAAGAGATAGAGAGGAGTAAAAAAAATTACACTTATAGCCAACCTTATAGCCAACCTTGTTGTAGTATGAGTAACTAAGTGATGACTATGTATGACATGCCAACATCAGATAGCCTAACGCACCGTGTTAAATCTCCAAGGGCGCGACCGCGCGAGCGACGCGACGGTCGTGGTAGGCGTGACCATGATACGGGCTGCTGGCAGCCCTTGGATCTGAGATCAAACGGTCGCATGCTAAGTTGCTGAAAATTTGCAGAATAACCCTCCATGATAGGATATTCACCCATAGGTCTAGAATCACGCCATGCAACCGTTCGATCTCGGATCCAAGGGCTCTTGGAAGCCCGTATCATGGGAGAATGGAAAGCCACTACCCTGCCGTTCGCACGCTGGCAGTTCGCTCCTACTCGTCCCCGCACGTCCTTCAATACTACGGCGGTTCGCTCCTAGTCGTCCCGTCCATTCACATTACGGCAGTTCCACTAATCCTAACCCTCCTCCCAAAATCCATGGCGTCCCAAATCTCCACGATCGGCGGTGAGCTTCAGACGCATGTTCGAAGACTCAGATGATGAGTGGGTCGCTGGGCTAGATGTTGAGTACACCACAGTCCTGGGACGAGAGAAGGATCTAAAGGACGAAGAGAGGAAGAAGCCCGCCGTGATCCAGGTTTGCGTGCATGACTTATGCTTGGTCTACCACATATGCCATGCCGATGTTGAGTGCCAGGATTTTAAGGACTTCCTCGAGAGCAACCTAGTCAAATTCGTTACTGTAGACTTTGGTAACGACAAAGAAGTCCTGCGTCGGATAGGCCTCGTTGTAGGCAACACCTTCGACCTCCAGAAGAATCGGCTGGTGTCCTCTTGTCAGCCTTCAATGCTGACCCTGGCAGGAGCCATGGTTCATCCTTCGTACGGTAAACTGGAGAAACCTCCATACACGTTTCATTGTCATGCATGGCAGCGGAATGTACTAGGTATAGACCATATCCACTACACTGCAATGGATGGCTACCTTTGCTTCAATATCTACAAGGGTTGGATGAAGAGCAACAGCCAAGTGTGCGGTTCAAGCAAAGAAGTATCGGCCAAGAGGAAGAGGGACAAGGACGAAGTTGTGGACGTGGACGAGGACTCCGAGTAAGGTGGCAGTGTCGTTGCTCATGGTGGTTCGAATGCAGTGTCTACCGGAATAGTTGCAAAGTTTAATTTCAGGTGTGCTTAATTTAATTTGAGGGGTGTGTTGTGCTGAGCCCCCAGCAGAACTATGTTATGTTTCTTCTCGTTACTTTAACTCTTCAGTACGTACATACTAGTATTTCTTACATTTCATCTTTTAGTTGGTATAGTACTACCACTCGTTTCTTCACATTATATACTTACAATATATATGGCCAACATCATATAGCCAGCAGTTTAGTTGTCAAAGAATTTCAGGGTGCTTAGTTTTGTCAAAGAATTCCAGGATGCTTAGAGGGTGCTTGGATCCAAGGGACTTATTTTAGTCTGACTAAAAATAGTCTCTTTAAGAGGCTAAAGTTCCAACCACCCCTGACTAAAGAGGGGCTAAAACTAGTCTTGAGACTAATTTTTTTTAGTCAGGGGTACCCCTACTAAAATGTGGATTAGTCCTCTCTCTACTCATTTAACTCCTCTCCTTTAACACAGGCGAGTTCTGGATTGGAGGGTTTGGAGGATAATAAATGCTCATTAACTTGATTTTAGCCTTTTTAGTATTTGGATCCAAGCATGGGTGAGGCTAGCATGTTTTAGTCCCACTACTTTTAGTCATGGGACTAAAACGTATCCAAGCACCCTCTTAGTTTTATATGAGGGATGGGTTGTGCTGGACACCATTATTGTGACTAGCCTTTTTAATAGTACTATATGCATAATTTGGCGACGAGCGCTCTCTATATGTACCACCTTTTTTTAATTTCAAGTTTTGCTCCATGGCGCAATCCATGGATACTACTGCTGTACAAAAGTATACATTTTTTAAAAGGCTAGAGGGCGGGGCAGTCTAGCTTGGTCGGTTTCATGAGAGGCGAGGGCATTTGTGATTTGACGGCTCATTACTGCTGGAAGGCGGGGCCTTGTGATTTGACTGCTCGTATAAATGCGCCGACGACCTGACCGAGGAGGAGCAAAGAACCGTGTGGTATACTCAAGTTTTCCACTGGAGTAGTACTGCGACGGAGGAGCAGGAAACACGGCAGCCTAGTGCCATATGGCGATAAAAAATGATCTAATTTGCTAGTCATCTCATTGTTAGCATTGTTCTATTCATTCCCTCAAAAAAAAACATTGTTCTATTCATGCCTCGCAGAGAACGTGACACATGCGGCGAAACACCCGAAGCAAAAGATGATACACAGGAGCAAAAGAAGAAGGAAGATTATCACCCCAAATGATCTAATTCGCCATGGAGTCGTAACTGCTTCTTCATCGCCTCCACGACCTCCATCTCCTTGCGTGTCTCCTCCGCCATCTTCTTCATTCTGTCCATGACACGGGATTTCTCGACGCGAGCCTTCATCATCTGTTCCACGGCAGCATTACGTACCTTGACAGCAGCCGGGTGCTTGATGCGGAGCTTCGCCAACTCCTCCTTCTATTCCATGACGAGGGCCTGCAGCATCTTCATCGAGGAACTACTATTCTCATGCAGCTTCTTCTAGCCAGCATTCTTCTCCTTCAACAGGTCGATCTCGTGGCAGAGCTTCGCCTTGTCCTCCTGAAGTCGCAGGATTTCGCTGGTCGCCTTCTTCTCCGAGGCAATGCTCTTCTTCAGCAGCATCACCAAGCCGGCAGTCAACTCCCCCTGCTGATTGAGCTCAGCGGGCATGTCGTCGAGGCTCTCCTTCAGCAACTCCATCAAGCCTTGGATGAACTCCTTCTGCTTATTGAGCTGATCGGGCATGCCGTCGAGGGATAACGACTCAAGCTCCGCCGGCTCGGCATGTTCGCCTCCGCGGCTAGGGCGCTCCTGGGAGCCATCGCCTGCCCGTGAGAGATCTTTCAAGGTCTCTGCGTGGCGGCGAGCCCTCTCTTTTTTTCCGCAGCCTTGGTTGCCGCTCCCTTGTTACGAGTAGTTCTCGACCTAGAGCTCTCCTCACCGGCCATGGCAACGACGGACGAAGAAGAAGCACTTATGAGGAGGAAAGGTAGAGTAATTTTCGGTTAGGTAGTTCCCCTTCTCATAACCTAAGTACTAGCACTAGTACTAATACCTGCATAGTGGGAACACGTTCAGGTTTGGTACGTACTAGTAGGTGTGAGCAGGCTTTCGAATGTGATGGGAACAAGGTAAAGATTAATTGATGGTTTTGCTTTTGAGGCCCGAAACGGCTCCCGATGAGTTTAGCGGAACATAAATTTCAAGTACTACACTGCTCAAATGCGTAAATATTATGTTACTGTCAAAAATTGGCACAAAATACGAAGGAGACCAATGGAAGTACTACTAGCAACCCACGATTTAACTACTCGCATGCGCGCAATGGAGTAATAATGTCTTTCTTCCGCCCTCACGTCCACTCAATTTGCATGCGCTGTATTAATTGACCATCAATGAAGTGAACGACTTTACACGCGTCAAATTATCACATGGGGTGGATCTTGGTACAAAATTGCGTCCGCCCGTGTACCCGCGTGTGCGTGTGAGGGAATGAGTGCGTGTGTGGCGTGTGTGCACATCTTCGCTTCGTGCATGTACCGCCAGTATGGCTCAGGGAGGACGAGTACATTCTTCTGGAACCAGCAGCACGTCACTGTGATCAATCCACGGAAGGAGGTCCCGACAACGCCTCCACATGTGCCACGTGGCTTCATGAACTGTAAGAGAGACACTGTGTAGCGTGCCATTGGTATTCTAATTTACGTGTTTTGCACATACTCGAAGTACTAGTAAGGTACACGTGCATTGCACGCATCAGATTTTGCAACCAAATTATGAATAAATACCACACTATAGCATGTAAGCTCTGAGTCATATATGCCTGATGTTGCCCTTCGTTTAATTCTTATAGTTCATCTCATTCAAAATCAATTAGTTTTTATAAAAAAGCTAAGAACGCGGGAATAGGAAAAACATGGGATTATAGTGGAATGTCGTCTTGAATCCTACAGGATTGTACGAGTGTTTGATTGTGCATAGAAAAAACGCAGAATTCTTTCAAAGAGATTTGAGTGGATGGGATGTTTCCTACTTTGTTGAATCGAAATAAAGAATACCACTCTTTGATGATTTTGTCGGCATCCAACTGTTCTCGAATTGGTTTATTCAAGAATTCAAAACATCCCGATGCGATAAAAGAATGGAATCCTAGAATTCCTATTCGAGAAATTTTTGGGCCCTTAGGCGCTATTGTAGCTAGTATATCGCATTTTTCTTCATCTTACTATTTACTAACGCATAATAAAATCCTGTTAAAAAATATTTGTTCATTGACAATTTAAAACAAACCTTCCAAGTACTTCAAGAACTTAAATACTCTTTAATAGATGAAAATAAAAGGATTTCTAATTTCGGAAATCTAGTGCAAATGAATCATATGGAAAAATTCCTATGGTTTACAATCCTACGAATCAAACAACCAAGATAGGAAAAATTCCTAATGATTAGAATCCTCCAAAATTCCTTTGAGAATCCTTTGAATCAAAGAAGCCCTTAATCTATTTTATGATTCATGGAATTGTGCATTGTAAAGCATAAAGTAAAAACAAATAATGGCAATTCAACTAGAAAAAAAGTTTGGGCAGTTATGATACGGAAGATTCTAGAACAAAAGAGAACCACTGTTGTTTTGAGGTTTGTGCATTATGCTTAAGTTCAACCATGGAGTCTGCTAGATTGTACATGTGGCAAAATCCGGTGGGGGGCTAGAAGATGGTGCGAGGGGCCGAGTGGAGGGAGACTATGAAGGAATGCACAAGTGCGAGATCGATATTTAGAGAGAGGGGGCGAACACGTGCGCCGTTGTGCGCAGTGGAGGAGCCATGAAAAATAAATGAGCTAGGGCGCCAAGCATTGCTAATCCTTTACGTGGAGGGTCAATTCATGAACTTAAACCATTTTTAGCAGCAATTGTCTTATGATCGCATTCATATTAGCCTCGATATATAGTGATGTTAGGGGGGGAGGGGCAGGGCCCTTACTGCCCCCTGTCTTCGCCATTGTGCACGTGTCTGAGAGATGAAGTGGAAGGCATGGATGATGAGAGGGGGACGTTGGATATATAATTAATGTGGGTGTATTAGCTATATATGTTAATCCTATATAGAGAGGTATAGATTGATCGATGTGGACGTGGGAAAGAGGGTGATACCTCACTGGATATACCGATTGATCGGTTTGTGTGGAAAACTATGAAAGACCTAGCTATATACACACATACATAGAGGAAACATCGATCGTTGCGCATGCACGCGTGAGAGATAAAGAATGCCCGATATGATGGAGAGGGGGATGTGTGTGGGTGTGTGCCTTCATGGGAGACCGACCTGAAGAAAAAGATTGTAGGCGTGCGATGGATAATGCCGATTGGTAGTGTGTGTGCATGCATGCACGAGAGAAAGTTAGTGGTACAATTATAAAGAGAAGACTACTGTGTGGGTGTAAAAGAATAGATGAGGTCATAATCAATGTAAAGTTGAATTCAAATATTTGAATAAGAGATCCTGATGTTTGAAACCCATGCATGCATGAATATAACGGAGATCTGCGCGGCGTCGTTTGGAAACGAGCATGTTGTAATGTATACACATTGAACAAGGTCAGACTGATTTGAATTTGAGATACCGATGGCAGACATCATTTGGCCACGTCGCATCCGTGCATGGACACACTATTCTAATTGGAGATGATGGGCGGCTTTCACATCACATATCTATATCTATACCCCTATATATATATATTATATTTTATATTTTTTTATATTGTGTGCGGGTAACTTTAACTTTGAAAGATGGTCGTTGGATGAGGCGAATCCGATGGTCCAAAGATGGCAAATTTGAGCACTACTGGCCGTTGGATATCATCTAGATTCCACCAGATTTCGCCACATGTATAATCTAGAAGACTCCATGGTTGAACTTAAGCATAATGCACAAACATCAAAACACAAGCACTTCTTATTTGTTCTAGAATCTTCCATATCAGAATTGCCCAAATGTTTTTCTACATGATTTGCCATTATTTGTTTTTACTTTATGTCTTACGACGTACAATTCCATGAATCTTAAAATAGATTAGCTTTCTTATAAAAACTAGATGATTTTGAATGAAATGAACTATAAGAATTAAATGAACGTCTACATCATGCATATATGACTCAAAGCTTGCATGCTATAATGTGGTATTTATTCATAATTTGGTTGCCAAATCTCATGTGTGCAATGCACGTGTACCTTACTCTAGTCTAAATGGTGTTTGTGTGTGTGTGTTGTGCGTGTTGAGGTGCAAATTGTCTTTTTTTTGGGTACACGTTAAGCTTGTTCTTCCGAAATTTCAAGCCGTGCCTTGTTATGCCGAAAATTCAAGCTAGCGTCTCTGTCTATCGTGCTGCAAAACTCCCGCCTCTTCAACCTGCGCCTTGTTAGCCCGAAATATTTAAGATATATCTTTGTCTCGTTGTGCTCCGACAACTCCCTCCATCTCAACCCGCGCCTTGCTATTCCGAAATTACAACGCGCGCGAAAACTCCCACCTCCTGTGAAATCTCGACACGTGAAATGCCCGTGGTACCCCGGAACCGAAAGAACCGCCTCAAATCGGTGGGGGTACTTTCATAACTTACCCCACATTTCGGACAAGCGCGTCTCTAATCCATGGTTCCCCACTGCCATCCCATCCGCCCACCCATTCGTACACCGAGGCCGCGAAAACCCGCGACAAAACCCCACACCCTGCTCCGTCCGCCACCCAGCCGGAGCCTCTTCCCCGACGACGTCGTCCACAGCAACACCTCAACGTCCCTCATCCACCGTACCGGATGAGGATCCGTCGTCGATCTCATCGTCCCGCCGGTTCAGCCACCCCGTCCTCCACCTCCAAGGAGCTGCCCCGACGTTCCTCTCATCTTTCGTGCCACCTCCATTCCCACACCGCCGTCTTCACCTGCACCACCGGAAGAGCATCATCACCATTTCCTCGGATGAAGCTGCGGCCTCATCGGCGCCACCAAAGAGGTTGTACACTAATCGCCGCATTTTCTTCTTGATTCGATATCACGGTGCTGCCGGCGCTCGGTCCCGAGCCGACACGGCGCGGCACCATCCACGGCGGCGTCACCGGCCACTTCCTCCACGGCATTCAGTTTCGACAGCGAAATTCAGTTTCGACAACAAAATTCAGTTTCGACAGTTAAGTTCAGTTTCGACAGTTAAGTTTAGTTTCGATAGTTAAATTCAGTTTCGACAGTTAAGTTCAGAGATGAGCGGCTGATGTATTTTACATCTAGCACTTTGTGGTTATGTATTTTACGTCATGTATTGGAGATGCTATTAGAATTCCACTCAGGTTAACGTTGTTCGTTGTCTCTCTTGTCCTGCTTCAGCCTCGGCGTCGTACAACTCACCGGAGCTGCTCCAACGACGAAACCCTCCATCACAGTTGAGCAGTACCTCGGGCTCCATCTCCAGACGCCTAAGATCTTCTTCCCCTCCTCTGACAGCAAAGTCAGCCGGAGCATCCTCACCGGCCAACCCAATCACGCTGAGATCGACATGGCTTCGCCAAAGAGGTTGTACACTTGTTGCATCTCTTTTTTACTCTACATGTTATATATATTGTCCACTGAGCACTCGTAGTAACGGGAAATACGATTATTTTATCCTACTATACGACAAGCAGTGAGGTACCAGGCAACTTAGCTATCCGTGATGGACTCTCTTGAACGCCATCATTATTTATCTCTGCGCGTTTGAGCTGTGCATTAGTCGATGGGCCTGGGAGTTGAGCTAGTATGGCAGTGGCCTGGGTCCAAAGTAATAGAAGTAGCACAAAACATTTTTTTAGTGTACGATTTTCCTTGCTCAAGCCTGCCTACTAGAATCGCCAGTGCTTGAAAGGAAAAGTGAATGAAAAACATCGGAATTGGAAAGTTTCCTATGGTACTACTTTTCATGAATTTGGTGCAAAGGAATGGAGCAAAGGAAAACTGTAGGATTTGTTCCTTCAGTGTCTCCATGAAAGAAAAACCGTAGGAATTCTAATTTCCACTTCTCCTCCTTTTCATATTCCTATTCATCAAGCACAAGACTAAGAGATAGTAGCATAATAGCATTATAACCGTACATTTTCTTGTGGTTTGACTTAATCTCACCATGCTCTTTTGCATCCTGTGATCTTCCAATAGTTGTGAATCAAACACCCAGATTGGCAGAAATCCTGTGTTTTTAAATTCTCTGTTTTGCACGTGCATTCCTATCCTATTCCTGTCTATTTCCTATCCCTGCATTGTTAGAATCCTCAAATTCAAACAAGCCCTTACTCAATTACTTCTGTTAAAGATATGTGTCAAAGAAAACCTTGTGTGGTTTGTACTGCTCCTGCGGCGCTGTGTTCCACCCCAACTCAGCTGCTCCAACGACGGAAGGGTTCACCACAGCAGGGATCCGCTCTCCAGACTGTCTTTCGCCGCCTCAGATCTTCTTCCCCGCCGCCGCCGGCCACGGCAACTGCATTACCATCATCAACTGAGCAGATGACCTTGAGGACTACACGGGTCCGCAAGAGAGGTCGCACTCTTCCGTGTCTGCTTACGTTATGCGTCGCTTAATATGATGACATGCTACATTATCGTCGTGTTCACCTATTAGACTCCGAGTCATGTCCAAACTAGTGCTGAAACTTGAGTTTTTAAATGGTTGTGGGGTACATATTGGGGCAGCAATCAGTACTATCTATCTACTATCTGGTTAATATCCGTTGTCTACTATGAGTTTCATGTTGGGTGCAAACAAACATTAAAGGAACCATTATCTGTATTTTTTAACTAAAGCTATTATCTGCCTGCTATCATTGGTTTTGGGTCTATCCACAGTTTGCTACCATCACTCTGGATTTGTGCATGCACTCCTTACATAATCTCACTATGTTTTATTCCTATGCATGCCAGTTATTGTACACAATGGAACTGATCATGTAGAGCAAAAGAGATGAGCCTTGCGTGGCAATGAATTTTCATGCAGACGTCGTTCCATGGTGGGCGCAAAGGCAGCCCCCCCTCCACCCATTTCGGATCGTAATCAAGAGGAAGATAACTGTTCTGAGGGGGATTCAGAAGGAGAAGACCACTCCTATTTACCCCATGAGGTCTTCGCTCTAACTTGGCATACTGATGTTGGTAATATCATGCATATGGTGCCTTGCATTGCTTACTGTATACATTAAAGATGTCATCTGCTTAGTTTAGACATGCTTTGTGTCAATGCCATCTGTTTAGTTTCTTTATCGTATATGTGAATCATGCAATGCCATCTTGTCTAGCCAGGCATCATATATGTGAATTTTGCAATGCCACCCTGGTTAGCCAGTCATCTTATATGTGAATTATATCATGCCATCATTTTTTTATTACATGTTAAATTTGTCAACAATTTTAGTACATTCAATTACTCTTCCTGTGCATCAGCCATTCGGCACGGTCATGGGAAAATCTGGAGTGGAAACAAGGTCTTCAGAGCAGACAATGCTATCTGACGAAGCGCATGTCTTGCTGGTTACCGATAGCTCCTCAGAGGAGGATTCAGAGATAGATGACCAGTCATATTCCCCCCCCCCCCGAGGTGCATGCCCTAACTTGGCAGGGTTATGTTGCTCATATCGTGCGTATGGTATCTTGCATTGCTATGTCATTTGCTTAGTTTAGACATGCTTTGTGTGAATGCCACCTGTTTAGTGTCTAATTACCATATATGTGAATTATGCAATGCCATCTTGTTGCAAGACATTATATATGTGAATTATGCAATGTTATCTTGTTGCAAGGCATTATGTATGTGAATTATGCAATGCCATGCTGTTTAGGCAAGCGTCATATATGTGAATTATATCATGCCGTCCTTTTTTTGTATTTCTCATTGCTTTTGTCGACAATGTTTGTATATTCAACTGCTCTTCCTGTGCATCAGCCATTTGAATTGGTGATGGAGAAATCTGGAGTGAAAACAAGGTCTTCAGAGCAGACAATGCTACCTGCTGAAGCAGATATCTTGCTAGTTACAGATAGCTCTTCAGAGGAGGATTCAGAGGCAGATGACCAGTCCTATTATCCCCCTGAGGTGTATGCTCAAACTTGGCAGGGTTATATTACTCATATAATGCATATGTTGTATTGCAATGCTTAGTTTTTACATCATATACACAATATTGAATGCCATCTCCTTAGTTGACACATCATATATGCGATTGCCCTCTGCTCACTTCCTTAGTATATAAATCATATATTTGAATTATGTCATGCCATGATGTTTACATAGATAGCATGTATCTGAATTATGGCATGCCAACCCATTTTCTAAAGACATAATATAGTTATATCATCTCATCCTGTTTACATAGTCATCATATTTTAAATTATGTCATTCTATCCGTGAATTATATCATGTCATCATGTTTCCATCGACGACATGTTTGTGATTTATGGCATGCCAACCACTTTAATAGACACATCGTATAGTTATATCATGTCATCCTGTTTACATAGTCATCATATTTTGAAGTATGTCATTCTATCCTGTTTAGTTAGCCATCATACATGTGAAATTGTGTCATGCTATCCTGTTTAATTAGCCATCATATATGTGAAATTATGTCCTGCTATTCTGTTTGCTTAGACAACATAAATGTGAAATATTTCATGCCCTGTTTTCTTCCCTACTATCCATTGCACCTGTCTATCTTACAATGTCTGTACATTCAATTACTTTTCTTGTTTATCAGCCATTTCAATTGGAGGGAGTGATGGCAGTATCTGTGGGAGTAAAAACACGGTCTTCAGAAAAGATCGTCCTACCTGTCGATGCAGATAGAACCACGGTTGTACTTGCCCAAGAACCAGCCCCACCACACATAACCCACACTCATGCAGATTGTACCCCTACCCAGTTGGACAGAGAACCAGCTACACCCCTTCTAACCCCAACCCCAGCAGATAGACACCCAGTTCCTGTTGACACAGCACTGTCTCCACCACAGAGCACCCAAACACGAGCAGTTAGTAAGGCAACTGCAGTGCCCAAATCACGAGGACCACCACTCCAAACCTGAAGTCAACGCTTAAAGCAGAAGAAGAATTTTCTCAGGTCAGGTTCTGTAGCTATGGTTCATACTACTTTGCTCTTGCATCACTGTATTTACTGATACCAACTAATTTCAAATTTGAAGGATGCAATTGAAACTCCAATGGCGCAACATGTATGTTTTAAACCTGTTTCTTCAACGTGTTTGGTTGTTTGCTGTTGTAACTTGCTCTATGTTCATTTCAGTTTCAATTGAATAAACAATTATGTTCTCATGCCATGCACATTACAAGTGTTGTTATTGCTGTGTAGTTTCCCACACTTATATTCTGTCTATGCTGCTTTGTCTTAAATAGATATGATTCGAACTGTATCTATCTTGATTTGGCAACATAAACTAGAATGATATAGACCATACAGTGACCATACTACATAGATATATGTTTGTTTCATGCTGTTATCCTGTCCACCTTACTACTGAACTGGTTTACCAAAATGAGTTTCATATACTACATTGTAAACCTGAGATGTGTTTGTTTGTTTCTCTTTTAGAACACGGATAAAATATTGGAGAAGAGTACCCTGTTATGCAATGGTAAAGGAAGTAATGCAGATAAGGTTCAAGATAGTGAGACATCCCTGTTGGTCTCCAAGAAAGCTGATAAAAACTATATTGAAGACACTGAGACAACCCCAAAGTCCTGTCTTGATGTAGTGTTCGAGTTACTGGCTACCACTGCTGGCACCAGCTCTTCGAACTCGTTGCCTGAATCAGTTCGGCTTCTTGAGTCTCAACTTCAAGTTGAAAGACATCGATCAGATGTTATGCGACAGGAAGCCGATGGACTGAGGAAGTCCCTGCAGAATTCAGATGCATACTTTCTGGTGCAACAACAAGCGCTGGAGGATTTAAGCGCCAAACAAGAGAAAGTTAATAAGCTTGCTAAGCATCTTGCCAGCATTATGGGTACCCAGGATATTGTTTCTTGAGCTCTTCTGAAGTGGTTTCAGTTCTGGACTTGTTTTGCTGCGGCGTTTATATGCTGCTGTGTTCCTTATATTTGCACTGGTGGCGAACTTTGATGCCCAGTGGATGTAATATGTGTAATAGTCGTGATAGCCTAGTGTAAGTTGCTTGCTTATTTATTTCCTTGTTGTCTTGTTTATTTGTTTGCTTGTAGTCAGTGCAGTTCTTTTTCTGCGGTTTGCTAGTGGCTGCAATAACCTATTTTTAAAAACTAGGCCACAATAACCATGGGCTAATATTTACTGTAGTGACACTGGGCCTCCTACGGGCCATAGAAACAGTGGGCCTTCTATGGGCCATAGAAACAGTGGGCCTTCTACGGGCCGTAGAAACAGTGGGCCTTCTACGGGCCGTAGAAACAGTGGGCCTTCTATGGGTCGTAGAAACAATGGGCCTTCTACGGGCCGTATCATCAATGGGCCTTATACGGGTCGTATGATCGATTGGCCAAACATGGGCCAAACAGACCGCATTCTGGCCGTAAACGGGCTAGAGTTGGAATCATCTTTTCATGGGCCGACCATAACGGGCCATCGTTAATAGGCCATATTTGATGACGCTATGAAAACGGCCCAACATATTAACGGACCACAAACGGGCCGACTGTAACCACGGGCTGAATTTGGCCCACAAGCAGAAAATGACAGTAATGGGCCGTAAGTAAACGAATGCTGGAAAATAGCCCAAGAATAAATGGGCTCTGAGAAGGCCAAAAGATAACATGGGCTGGAAACGGCCCAACGGAATAACGGGCCGTTAATGGGTATAAAGTGATACACTGTTCTTTACGGGCCAGTTTCACCACGAGCCGTTAATGGGTGTAAAGTGATACGCTGTTCATTACGGGCCAGTTTCACCACGGGTCGTTAATAGGCCAAGAGTTACATAGGGCCTCATATGGGCCGAAAGACGTCATGGGCCATACATGGGCCAGAAGTGAAAACGGGCTGGAATCATATTGGATGGCCCAGATGATGCTACTGGACCTAATTCGAATAGGGCGTAACGGGCCTTGGGTTAGCGGGCTGTAAATGGGCTATATGCGAACATGCCGTTAACAGGCTTTCCATGGGCCGGCCCGCAACCTTTTGACCAAGTCAAACGGGCCAGCCTTTTCATAGGAATGGGCCTCTGTTGGGCCGTGCCATGTGTCGACGTATCATAGGCGCCTTCTGTCCAATGAGTGGATGACATCTATCCCAGCGATGAGCCGACACGTGTTTCCTCCAGCCAATGATGATTTTACACATGGAAAATCCCCATTGGTCGGGGCTGTTAACGGATTATCGGATCCAAAACCCGACCCGATAGCTTAACGGTGTTCCGTTACGGTGGATGCCACGTGTCGGTCACCCTTGACGAAAGCACTTCTGTGACGCGCGATTTATCGTCATGGAAGTGGACACTTCCGTGATGATAATTTTGGTAATGTCATGGAACACTTCTACGACAGCACAGGTATGACTATCTTGATTTTGTCATAAATTTGTCATGGATGTACATGCATGACAAAAAACGCGACCTACTGTGACAAACACGTATCATCACGGAAGTGTATTTTTTTGTAGTGAATCCCGAAGGTAAAGGGAGTGTGCGTTGGTGATCTTATCAACCTTGGAATCACTTCCAACACACATCGTCACCTTGCCCTCAACTAGTCTTTGTTCATTTTGTAACTCCTGTTTCGAGTTACTAATCATAGCAACTAAACTAGTATAAAATACCCAGGGGATACTATGAACACTAGTAAAGTACACATCAATAACATGTATATCATATATACTTTTGTTCACTTTGCCATCCTTCTTATCCGCCAAGTATTTGGGGCATTCTGCTTCCAGTGACCATTTCCTTCGCAGTAGAAGCACTCAGTTTCAGCCTTGGGTCTAGCTTAGGGCTTCTTCATGGGAGTGGCAACTTGCTTGCCATTTTTCTTGAAGTTCCCTTTCTTTCCCTTGCCATTTTACTTGAAACCAGTGGTCTTGTCAACCATCAACATTTGATACTTTTTCTTGATTTCTACCTTTGTCGATTTCAGCATCACGAAGAGCTCGAGAATCGTTTTCGTCAGCCCTTGCATATTACAGTTCATCATGAAGTTCTAGTAACTTGGTGATAGTGACTAGAAAAGTCTGTCAATCACTATTTTATCTGGAAGATTAACTCCCACTGGATTCAAGCGATTGTAGTACTCAGACAATCTGAGCACATGCTCACTGGTTGAGCTATTATCCTCCATCTTGTAGGCAAAGTACTTGTCAGGGGTCTCATACCTCTCGACTCGGGCATGAGTCTGAAATACAAATTTCAGCTCTTGGAACATCTTATATGTTCTGTGGTGTTCAAAACATTTTTGAAGTCCCGGTTCAAAGCCGTAAAGCATGGTGCACTAAACTATCAAGTAGTCATCATACCAAGCTTTGCCAAACGTTCATAACGTCTGCATCTGCTCCTACAATAGGTCTGTCACCTAGCGGTGCATCAAGGACATAATTCTTCTGTGCAGCAATGAGGATAATCCTCAGATCACGGACCTATAGTCCGCATCATTGCTACTATCATCTTTCAACTTATTTTTCTCTAGGAACATATCAAAAAATAAACGGGGAACTACATCACGAGCTATTGATCTACAACATAATTTGCAAATACTATCAGAACTAAGTTCATGATAAATTAAAGTTCAGTTAATCATATTACTTAAGAACTCCCACTTAGATAGACATCCCTCTAGTCATCTAAATGATCACGTGATCCATATCAACTAAACCATGTCCGATCATCACGTGAGATGGAGAAGTTTTCAATGGTGAACATCACTATGTTGATCATATCTACTATGTGATTCACGCTCGACCTTTCGGTCTCAGTGTTCCGAGGCCATATCTGCATATGCTAGGCTTGTCAAGTTTAACCCGAGTATTCTGCATGTGCAAAACTGGCTTGCACCCGTTGTATGTGAACATAGAGCTTATCACAGCCGATCATCACGTGGTGTCTCGGCACGACGAACTGTAGCAACAGTGCATACTCAGGGAGAACACTTGTACCTTGAAATTTAGTGAGAGATCATCTTATAATGCTACCGCCGTACTAAGCAAAATAAGATGCATAAAGGATAAACATGATATGCAATCAATATAAGTGATATCATATGGCCATCATCATCTTGTGCCTTTGATCTCCGTCTCCAAAGCACCGTCATGATCACCATCGTCACCGGCTTGACACCTTGATCTCCATCGAAGCATCATTGTCGTCTCGCCAACTATTGCTTCTATGACTATCGCTACCGCTTAGTGATAAAGTAAAGCAATTACATGGCGATCGCATTTCATACAATAAAGCGACAACCATATGGCTCCTGCCAGTTGCCGATAACTGTTACAAAACATGATCATCTCATACAACAATTTATATATCATCACATCTTGACCATATCACATCATAGCAAGCCCTGCCAAAACAAGTTAGACGTCCTCTACTTTGTTGTTGCAAGTTTTACGTGGCTGCTACGAGCTTAGCAAGAACCGTTCTTACCTACGCATAAAAAACCACAACGATTTTTTGTCAAGTGTGCTGTTTTAACCTTCAACAAGGACCGGGAGTAGTCAAACTCGATTCAAGTAAAGTTGGAGAAACAGACACCCACTAGCCACCTGTGTGCGAAGCACGGTGGTAGAACCAGTCTCATGAACGTGGTCATGTAATGTCGGTCTGGGCCGCTTCATCCAACAATACCGCCAAATCAAAGTATGACATGCTGGTAAGCAGTATGACTATTATCGCCCACAACTCTTTGTGTTCTACTCGTGCAAATAACATCTACGCATAGACCTGGCTCGGATGCCACTGTTGGGGAACGTAGTATTTCAAAAAATTTACCTACGATCACGCAAGATTTATGTAGGAGAAGCATAGCAACGAGCGGGGAGAGTGTGTCCACATACCCTCGTAGACCGAAAGTGGAAGTGTTAAGTAACGCGGTTGATGTAGTCGAACGTCTTCGCGATCCAACAGATCCAAGTACCGAACGCACGGCACCTCCGCGATCTGCACACGTTCAGCTCACAGACGTCCCTCGAACTCTTGATCCAGTTGAGGCTGAGGGAGAGTTTCATCAACACGACGGGGTGGTGACGGTGATGATGAAGTTACCAGCGCAGGGTTTCGCCTAAGCATTACGACAATATGACCGAGATGTAAAACTGTGAAGGGGGGGGGGGCACCGCACACGGCTAAGAGATTGTCTGTTGTGTGTCTATGGGGTGCCCCCCTCCCCAGTATATAAAGGAGGGGAGGAGGGGGCCGGCCGGCCTCATGGTGCGCCCCCAAGGGGAGATTCCTACTCCTACTAGGAGTAGGTTTCCCCCCTTTCCTAGTCCAACTAGGAGGGGGAAGGAAGGGGAAGAGGGGAAGAAGGAAAGGGGGGCCGGCCCCCTCCCCAATTTGGATTGGGCTTGGGGGGGGGGGGGCGCCCCACCTCTTGGCTGCCTCCTCTCTCTTCCACTAAAGCCCATGTAGGCCCATTAAGCCCCCGGGGGTTCTCGTAACCCCCCGGTACTCCGGTAAATGCCCGAACTCATCCGAAACCATTCCGGTGTCCAAACATAACCTTCATGTCTCGACCATTTCGAGACTCCTCGTCATGTCCGTGATCACATCCGGGACTCCGAACTACCTTCGGTACATCAAAACACATAAACTCATAATACCGATCGTCATCGAACGTTAACCGTGCGGACCCTACGGGTTTGAGAACTATGTACACATGACCGAGACTCATCTCCTGTCAATAACCAATAGCGGAACCTGTATGCTCATATTGGTTCCTACATATTCTACGAAGATCTTTATCGGTCAAACTGCATAACAACATACGTTGTTCCCTTTGTCATCGGTATGTTACTTGCCCGAGATTCGATCGTCGGTATCATCATACCTAGTTCAATCTCGCTACCGGCAAGTCTCTTTACTCGTTCTGTAATGCATCATCCCGCAACTAACTTATTAGTCACATTGCTTGCAAGGCTTATAGTGATGTGCATTACCGAGAGGGCCCAGAGATACGTCTCCGACAATCGGAGTGACAAATCCTAATCTCGATCTATGCCAACTCAATAAACACCATCGGAGACACCTGTAGAGCATCTTTATAATCACCCAGTTACGTTGTGACGTTTTATAGCACACTAAGTGTTCCTCCGGTATTCGGGAGTTGCATAATCTCATAGTCATAGGAACATGTATAAGTCATGAAGAAAGCAATAGCAATAAACTAAACGATCATAGTGCTAAGCTAACGGCTGGGCCTTGTCCATAATGATGTGATCCCGTTCATCAAATGACAACACATGTCTATGGCTAGGAAACTTAACCATCTTTGGTTAACGAGCTAGTCTAGTAGAGGCATACTAGGGACACTCTGTTTGTCTATGTATTCACACATGTACTAAGTTTCCGGTTAATACAATTCTAGCATGAATAATAAACATTTATCATGATATAAGGAAATAAAATAATAACTTTACTATTGCCTCTAAGGCATATTTCCTTCAGCCGCCAACCAACTTAATACCATATTTCAGCAGTTGTGATGCTACCCTCTTCCCCCCCTCCAAACTGATATACTTGTTCACAATCACCATCTTCAAGCTCTAACTTGCCTTCTTGGTTCTTCTAGAGAGTGAAACTAGTTTTGAGATTGATAAATAAAGTCAGTTTTTCGAAGTTTTTGCAACTTGTTGAAAGCACTTTCTTATCCACACAAAAAACTTGAAAGCCTTTTCTCTTGAGTAAAGCTACCTTTTGTTCTTCTGTGCATGTCATGTGGACATGTATATGATTCTAGGCCTCTGGGAATCTTTTGGTTGTTGCTTGCTCATGCTTCAGTGTCTTACTGTGCATAAACAGCTACCCTAGCATATAACTGCTCTGACGCATGTGTACATTGATCTTATTGGACACCCGCCATTCTCGTAGGAGCTCTTCTTTATGGAGGATCTCATCAGTTGTAGTCAAGATAGAGGGAATCTTCAAAGGGCTGAGAATATTCTCGCATATGTCTGGTATTAATCCCAGCTTTATTTGTTCTTCCATTTCAAGCACAACTTCAAATACAGTTATATTAAATTTTTTGAGACATGAATAAGTAGAGTCAAAATATTGCCCCTATGGCTATGAGACATCTCATAAAATAATAAATGTGTTTTCTACTTACACATGTATTTTCTACTTACACATGAACTGTTGTTTTCCTGCAGGTACGAGCAATTTTTTTAACGCAAGCGGGGTTTCTACCTGGCCCACCAGTGCCCCACTTCTGCTTGGTATGCATATTGATTTATCGACGAAAGGCGTATGTGTACATGCAGGCAGGAGCGCATGAATACGATATTTTCCGATACTCTCCCAGCCATCAATTAATGAACCCAGCATGGATCCACATAGCAGAGTCGGGGTCTAGATAATCCCACCGGTAAAATCCTAAATGACGCGTTCTTAATGTTTTCTTCATGTGCTTCTGTTTTTTTAATCACAAGGGGGCATTTTAGTTTCTGCATTTGTATCAACATGGTCTTTGTCAATATGTTTGCTTCTTCTTTCTTTTAATATAGTATGGCCGTTCTATAAGTTTTAAACTATTACAAAACCCTTTGTTTAAATACATAGTCAACAATTAACATTTTAAGAATACTTGGTGAACACTTTTTTCAAACAGGTAGTAATAAACATTTTTCCAAGACATTTTTCTAAAACAACATTCTTCTAAAAATGAAAATACATTTCCTTAGCACTATGAGCATTTTCCTACCCAGCCGATGACAGCTTTTAGGTATTACTAATACATTTTCTGAACACACAGTGAACATTTTCTACTGAAATTAACATTTTCATGGTAGTTGTTTAACATTTTTTGAAATATGTAATAAGCATTTTCCTGAGTCATTTTTTAAACACACCATGAACATTTTTTCTTAAAATGCAAATACATTTTTTATTACACTATGAATATTTCTCTCCCAAATGTAATTGATGAAAAAATTTAAATATTACAAGTACTTTTTTATTTACATGATGAACATTTTTCCATTGAACAATTAACATTTTGATACTACATGTTGAACTTGTTTTGAAATATGAAACGGACATTTTTCCAAGACATTTTTTAAATACACTATGAACAATTTTATATGAAAATACATTTCATAGTACAAGTTGAACATGTTTTGAAATATGTAGTGAACATTTCCCCAAGACATTTTTAATACACAATGAACATTTGTTTTATAATGCAAATAGATTTTCTATACATTGTGAGCATTCTGCCTAGTTGATGAACAAATTTAAGTATTATTAATACAACTTCGGATACACAATGAGCATTTTTTTATTGAATAATTAACATTTTCGTAGTACTTGCTGAACATTTTTTCTGAAATATGTAATAAGCATTTTCCTAAGACATATTTTAAACACACTATGAATATTTTCTTAAAATGCAAATACATTTTTTTAACATACTATGAATATTTCTCTCCCTAATGTAATTGATAAACAATTTTGAAGTATTGCAATTACTTTTTTAAATACACAATGAACATTTTCTGTTGAGCAATTAACATTTTGATAGTACTTGCTGAACCTGTTTTGAAAAATGTAA
The DNA here is from genome assembly GCF_018294505.1 of Triticum aestivum. Taxonomy (NCBI): domain Eukaryota; kingdom Viridiplantae; phylum Streptophyta; class Magnoliopsida; order Poales; family Poaceae; genus Triticum; species Triticum aestivum. Next base: position 406,323,773 of record NC_057808.1, read on the forward strand.
TGGCCATTTTTCAAAGACATGTTTTAATACACAATGAAAGTTTTTTAAATGCGAATACATTTTCTTAGTACTTGTTGAACATGTTTTGAAATACGTAGTGAACATTTTTGCATGACATTTTTAATTCACTATGAACATTGTTTTTAAATGCAAATACATTTCCTATACACTATGAGCATTTTTCTTCCTAGTTGATGAACAATTTGAAGTATTGCTAATACAATTTTTTGTTGGACAATGAACATTTTTATATTGAAGAATTAACATTCCCATTACTCATTGGACATTGTTTTAAATATTTAATAAGCATTTTCTTAAGACATTTTTCAACACACTATGAACATTTTCTTAAAATGCATTAAAGAATATTAGAATATTTATATCCCTAATGTAATTGATGAACAATTTAGGGTGTTACAAATATTTTTTTAAAATACATAATGAACATTTCCTATTGAACAATTAACACTTTGATTGTACTTGCTGAACTTTTTTTGAAATATGTAATGAACATTTTTCCAAGCCATTTTAGAAATACACTATGAACGTTTTTTTACTTCAAATACATTTCATAGTACTTGTTGAACATATTTTGAAATATGTAGCGAACATTTTTCCAAGACATTGTTTAGATAGACTATGAACATTTTCTTAATTACAAATACATTTTTAAGTAATTCACAAAAAAATTACATTTTTAGTTATACTATGAGCATTTCTCAAATAACTTACAATGGCATCCAAATAGAGAATTTTTCAAATGTTTGCCATTGTTTTTATCTTTCTCTTTTTCCTTATTCAACTATTATGTACTTAGCTTCTTGAATTATTGCGTCATGTCTTCTTAGATGTACTTCTTTGAATGTTCTATCCAAATAGGAAATTCTCTATATTTTTTTTCAAGTACGTTACTCCACCTTTCAACTTGTTTCTTCTTCTTTCATGTATTTCTTTAGCTGGATGTGCAAGCTCTATGGGAAAAGTTCGTCTTCCAACTCATGAAAAAAGGACAACAAAATTAAACTACCATTTGTCAAGGATTGAATGGACAAATATGTAAGTTTTTTGTGTATTAAATTTTCTTCTCATTGAAATTCTCGATCAAATCTTCCAAAAAATGGCATTGTTGTGTACTCATTTGCTTTTCTCATTGCGTGCAAGCTCCCCACCTTCTGAACTAACAAGAACTAAGAAAGTACATAATCTTGTATTTTCCATCACTCGAATGATTGTTAGCACGAGAATGAAAGCCCTGATAACTTTGGCGACTAAAGAAGAGTGAGGGACTGAACAACAGCTTAGCAACTGACCAACTGGCCAAGCACTATTTCCATGCTAAGTTTGACGGCTGAGCTATTGTACTGAACTGAGCAAGTACTAGTTGTGTACAATTAATGGAAGAATTTTCTACACTTTTTTTACATTCCTAAATTCAGTTATTTATTCCACCGAAGTGAAACAACTTACACTAGATGTTTATACAAGTAAAGTACAACAACTTAGACTAGATGTTTTTCAAACAACTTAGTAGATTTAGTCCCTTTTTTTTCCAAGTGACATTTTCTTCATAACGCAACCTGAGCTGAACGGGAAGAACATTCATTAAGGCTTTGTTTGGTTGCAAGGGAAGGATAACCGAGGGTGAAAGGCTCATACGAGGGATTTTCGCAAGCATAGGTGATCCCCATCTCCTACGGGTGATATCCACCCCATTCCCTGTGGCAGTTTGGTAACCCATGGGAGGGGGGCTCTAGTCATAATTTAGTACGAAATATATGAGTGTGTGGCTGGAAAAAGATCTTTCGCTACAATCAAGTTGTGGCCATTACAAACAAGAACATCACATGACCATTTTCCTGTGCTAGAATAAGAATAGCAATACACAAATGTCAGAATTTAGTACAAATATATAGAGTATGATTTTGTAGTTGGAAAAGATCTCCCACACGCAAACAAAAACATCATGTGACCATTTTTTTGCGGGGGAAAGCAAAATTTTCATTACTCAAGGAGGCTTCTCTGCCGCACAAAGGTTTACAACAAAGTCCATCCCAGAGTACAACCACACTGCGGTGCATGGGGTGCTTCAGCCATACACGGCCAGCTCATGGCTAGCTTTATTCCGTGAACGTCTAGAATGACTAAACAAGATCTCCCTCTCCGTCGACATGTCTAGGCTCCGTATCTCCTCCACAAGAGTACGATGCTGCGAAAGATCCGCCACATGTGTTGTGAGCATACGTACCGCTTCAACACTATCCAGCTCCACCAAAATGGGCAGGCTAGTCCGATGCACTACCAGGTGCAATCCCTCTCTGCACGCAAGCAGTTCCGCCTCAAGACTGTTCTCGCATGTGCGTGCTTCCTTGCATGCACTAAACACGATCTCTCCTCCTTCATCTATGAGAATCATGCCACCTCCCGTAGCACCTGTCGACAGGACATAGCTCCCATCGGTGTTTAGCTTCGTCCAGCCCGGCCTTGGGGCAATCCACCGCAGCTCCTGTTGCGAGGTGGCGCTCAGGGCTGTAGCCGGCCGGGTCACATGCAGCACCATCTTCCCCCTCTCCATATCGCCATGTGGGTATTGATGGATTCATAACAGCAAGCTTATATACCCTTGAAGAAAGCAGCGAGAGACTTCTGTGGGTGGTGGCCTCTTCCCATGCGTTATCTCATTGCGGACGTGCTAGGATCGCCACATGGTCATGAGGACCACCATCCGTGCCGTATCATCCAGGGGATCCAGGAGAGTAAACAGCCACTCCGGCCCACTATTACATCTTGCTTCAAGCTTCGGGATGGGCCAATCCACCTCCATGGCATGCCACAAATCTGTAGCTAGTGGGCATCTGCAAAGCGCATGGAACCCGTCCTCTCGTTCCACACCACAAAGGGGGCAGATGTCAGTAAGCTCAAGATGACGAGAAAGTTTGTTGGCCCATGTAGCCAACGAGTTGGTCACCACTTTCCATGCAAACACGCGTACCTTAGGGGGAACAGGGCACCCCCATATGATCTTCCAGATGGCGCGACGACCATCTAGTGCCCTGCTCGTGGCGGTAGCCAATGGACGCTCGCGCTTATCCATGGCGAAGCCGTAGGTGGACCGAACGGTGAAGATACCGTTCTTTTCTGGCGCCCATGCAATAATGTTGTCGGGGATGCGATGCGATGTGCAAATGCTGGTGATCGCGTCAATGTCCACCTGGAGGAAATAGCGTCGAAGCAGGCCCATGCGCCAGGACCCTTCATCGTCCAGAAGTTCTGCTACTCTCCTCAGCCAGCAGGTGCCTTGCTGTGTGATGGGTTGGCGCGATGGCTCCCGAGGCACCCATCGATCACGCCATATGCAGATGTGTTGTCCATCGCCTACACGCCAGATGAGGCCCTTCTTCAGGAGCTCAAGGCCATGCTGGGTAGCCTGCTAGGTAGGGGAGGCATTTCCAGAGAACACCATGTCTTCAAGTCGGCCATCGTGATAGTAGCGAGCCTTTATGTAAGGGCATATTTCTCCCTAAGTGGTTTTGGTGATTGATGATAATGCATTTGCGGACTAATCGTGTGTATTGAGCATTTCAGATATCTCATGTCTAGGCACAAGACGATTCGGTGCCCCTCGGAGCCTTTCGAAGACGGCATTTCTCTATGTTTCTTTTCAGTGGATTTGAGTCGTAGGAAAGCCGTACTATTAAGAGGGGCTCGCTTCAGAAAGGTTAGGGTGGAATCATCATGTACACATCTGTTCCTTTGCACCACCTTTCCTTGCTTCATTCGAGCACCGGTTGTTCCCCTTATCGTTGCAAAGATGAAGGCCTCCTAGTGCTACTGGTCTGCGGCATGTGGTAGTACTGCTCAAGGGAGCAGTAGTACCGCAGCTGGCCATGGTAGTACCGCCCAAGGCAGCGGTAGTACCGCTCCTAGCACGCGGTAGTACCGTGGCCTCTGGCCCAGCACGGTGGCGTGAGCGGATGTAGGGGAGGAAGGAATTATTTACTTCCGCACCCTACGCGGTAGTACCGCTCCCTATGAGCTGTAGTACCATGCCGGATTTTTGCACTGACCGAAACTCAGTGGAAGTAGCCACGGATGTAATTTTATTAGTCCGTGCCTTCCCAGCCTAGAATGAGCCCTACCTTGTGGTAGTACCGCAAGGGCGCGCAGTAGTATCGCCCCGGCGGTTCTACTGCTCATTGCCTTGTGCAACAGGGCCTCACTTGGCTCCTGTCACGCGAGCGGTAGTACCGCACCTGCCAGTGGTAGTACCGCATGCCTGTGCGGTAGTACCGCTTGTATGTGCGGTAGTACCGCATGTCGTGGGCTGAGTAGGTGGGTAACAGTTGGATTTTTCCTCTCACTATATAAGGGGGGGGGGGGTCTTCTTCCCCAAGTTGACTACCTCTTTCCTTCCCAAGCTCCATTGTTGCTCAAAGCTCCATTTTCGCCCGATCTCTCTCCCTAGCCAATCAAACTTGTTGATTTTCTAGGGATTGGTTGAGAAGGCCCCGATCTACACTTCCACCAAGAGAATTTGATTTCCCCCACTAATCCCTTGCAGATCTTGTTACTCTTGGGTGTTTGAGCACCCTAGACGGTTGAGGTCACCGTGGAGCCATATTCCATTGTGGTGAAGCTTCGTGGTGTCGTTGGGAGCCTCCAATTAAGTTGTGGAGATTGCCCCAACCTTGTTTGTAAAGGTTCAGTCGCCGCCTTCAAGGGCACCAATAGTGGAATCACGGCATCTTGCATTGTGTGAGGGCGTGAGGAGAATACGGTGGCCCTAGTGGCTTCTTGGGGAGCATTGTGCCTCCACACCGCTCCAACGGAGACGTACTTCCTCTCAAAGGGAAGGAACTTCGGTAACACATCCTCGTCTCCACGGCTCCACTCTTGGTTATCTCTTACCTTTACTTGTGCAAGCTTATATTGTGTTGTATCCCTTGCTTGCTTGTGTGCTTGTTGTTGTTGCATCATATAGGTTGCTCACCTAGTTGCATATCTAGACAACCTACTTTGATGCAAAGTTTAAATTGGTAAAGAAAAGCTAAAAAATGTTAGTTGCCTATTCACCCCCCTCTAGTCAACTATATCTATCCTTTCAATTGGTATCAGAGCCTCGTCTCTTTATTAAGGACTTTGCCATCCGAAGAGTATGGTTGACACCATAGACGATGTGGAGGAGCACCCCGGTGTGATTCCGTCCTTGTCTACGGCGGATGGGGGATCCTCGGTCTCACGTGAGGAGTTCAATGCGACTTTGGACACATTGAAAACCTCCATGACTACCGAGGTTGAAGGCATGTTCAATAAGTTTTTGGAAGGCCTTAAGTTATCCACCGCACCAATGAAAGTGGGTGATCCCGCCAACAAGGTGACGGATGCTAATTCCGACAAGGGGGAAGCTACTAGCGAGAAAGCTCCTTCTTCTAGTGGTAAAAATGGCACCGGCATCTTTGCCCATGTGGAACCTCCACTTGTCTATGGTGGACCGCTCCCTTCCACTCATTTGAATCATGCCGGCCCGGCCCCTAAGATTGAGAAAATTTAGATTTTGATTCTTGGGTCTATCGTTTTAAGCGTCATTTAAATCATGTGAACACTAACCTTTGGAGAATCATTGAAGAAGGTTCTATCCGCATGACCGAAGTAACTTCACTCCTAGAGAAGTCGTGGATCATCAATTCAATGAGAATGCTCTCTTCATCATCCAAGAAGCAATCCCACCCGAAGATCTTCCTCATCTCCGGCCCTACACCGTGGCCAAAGATGCTTGGCTCCAAGTTGTTTCCCTCTATCGGGGAAGCGCAAGCATTCAACGCTCCAACTATGAAGTGGTGCAAGATGAAGCCGATGAGTTTGCAATGAAAGAAGATGAAGAACCTCGTGAGCTTTTTCGAAGAGTAACCAAACTCGCGGTCTCTCTCCGAGATCATGGAAGTAAGGACACGGATGACAATTGATCAAGCTCAAATTCCTCAAGGCAATGATGCCCTAGCACAAAGCCATGTCCTTCGTCATTCGTCAAAGGCCGGACTTCCAACACCTTGTCCTCAAGTGAAGTGTTGGATGAGTTCGTTGCTATGAGCATCTTGGACAAGACTGCCGACAATGTGGTTCTTCGCTCTCAAAGAGTAAAGAAGCCCAACCTTGCTCTAAAGGCCAAGGTTAGATGGAGGAAGAGGATGAACAGGAAGAAGAGGAGAGCAACCTCGAAGATACGAAGTATGCCCATCATGAACACATGGCTCTTGCTTCGAGGCAATTTTGGAGCAAGAAGAACACAAGGCCAAACTTCAACAAGAACTATTCAAGTGGCGCAAAGGGCAAGCAATGAGTGAGGACTTGCTTCAATTGTGGCAATGTGAGCCACTTTGTTGCGGAGTGCCCTTACGAGAAGAGGGAAGACAATGGTGGCAAGCTCATCCGAAAAGACAAGGCCAAGTCGTTCCCCAACAAGAGCAACTTCACCAAGAAGACTCCTCCCAAGGTCATTGGTGGTACAAGAAGAGTACAATGAGGATGATGATGATGATGAAGACGGTGAGACGGTTGCCATGGCCTCCGTTGCCATTGCGATGACTCCTCGGATGTCTCTCTTCGACTCACCCAATGAGAACATCACCGCCAAGTGCCTCATGGCCAAAGCCACCAACAAGGTAACCCCCAACATCAAAACTACCATCATTAATCATCCTCTTTCGACGGATTGCATTGATGAAAGTGAGGGTTCCAATGTGGAAGGAAAATGAGTTTGAGACCTTTATGGGTAAGCTCAAGGGTAAATCCAAGAAGCACTTCGTTGCTCTCTTGGAACAACTTGGTGAAGCCAATGACATGATCGAGGCTCACGAAGATACCATCTCTAAGATGGAGGGGCATAGTCGTGACTATGCCGATGAGATATCGGATCTCTCTAATGCTCTTGAGGAAGAACGTGGTCATCGTTTGGCTCTTGAGGAGTCACACAATGATGATCATGCTAAATTAAAGAAAGATCTTGATCATGCTCTTATTGTATCTCGTGTGCTCTATTCCGAGAGGGCCAAACTTGGGGTTGATCTTGCTAGACTCAATGAGGAGTTTTATATACTTCACAAGGCTCACAAAGCCTTGAAGGGTGCTCATGCTAGCCTCAAAGAGTCTCATGATCAACTCCAAGTGAAGCTAACCAAGGAAAAAGCCACTTTTCCTCATATGGTTTTAATTGATAATGCAAATGCTACTAACCCGTGTTGTGAGCATGTGCATCTTGTGGAGGAGAATGTAAAGTTGAAGGAGCAACTTGAGAAAGGCCTTGTGTCTTGCATACAAGGTGAGAAGAACCTCAACGACCTTTTGAGCAATCAAAAGGAAATTGTGGGCAAGGAGGGAATTGGGTTTGCACCCAAGTCCAACAACAAGAAGAATGACAAGGCCAAACGACCTCCTCCTCCTCTCAAGCAAACTTTTGTGAAGGAGGGAGAGGGTACTTCTAAGGAGAAGAAGAACAATGAGAAGGGTGGTGGTGTCAAGAAGGGCAATGCCACCCCTTCCAACAAAGCCGGCGACTTTAACCCTTCCTATGTGTTATGCTATGCTAGTGATGGGCATGTTTATGCTAAATTTGTTGGTTCTCCATATGAGTACATTGAATGGTCTATTTGGGTTCCTAAGACCCTTGTTACTAACATCAAAGGACCCATTACAAAATGGGTACCTAAAACCAAGCATTGATCTCTTGTAGGTGTTTGCTTCCGGTGGGGGATCATGGTTGCTCGATAGTGGAGCCACAAATCATATGACCGGAAGCAAGGACTTGGTGGTGGACGTGCACAAGATTTCATCTATGCCCACCAATGTCGAGTGGGGTGATGCCTCATCTTCTAAGGTATTGGATCTTGGCAAGGTTGTCATTTCTCATGATCTCACGATCGAGAAAGTCATGCTTGTTGAGTCCTTTGCATACAATTTACTTTCCATTCGTCAACTTGCACTCATGGGCTTTGCCACTTTCTTTGATATTGATACCGTGGCCCTCTTGTGGAGCAAGAATCTTAAAGTAGCCTTTGTTGGGCATGTCGAGAACGGTCTCTATGTGATTAACTTTTCGGAGCGACCCACTAAGACCGCGACATGCCTAATGGATAAAGTTGACGTGGGATGGCTTTGGAATCGCCGTTTATCCCATGTCAATATGAGATCTTTGCAAAGTCTTCTCAAGGGGGACCATGTCCGTAGACTAACAAACGTTAGTTTTGCCAAAGATTGTGCTTGCAGTGCTTTTATCGAAGGAAAGCTACATGAGAAGGCTCACCCTCCCACGACTATCATCTACTCGAAGAGGCCCTTGGAGCTCCTTCACTTGGATCTCTTTGGAGCTCCATCCTTTGATAGTCTTGGGGGTAGAAAGTTGTGACACCCAAATTTTTTTTTGGTTTTATCAAAATCTTTTATTTGTTTTGAGGGAGGTTATTTAAATTTTTTTCTTCTAAAGAACTCTCCCTCTCAATATTTTTTTCTATGACAAGTATTTTATTTTGTTCCATCCAAAACATGATCTTTGGTCTTGGAGGTTTTTCCATCTCATGTTGGCTCATCACAAATGTTTTTCATTTGGAAAAGCTCTTGAAAATCTTTTCTTTTAAAATAGCTCTATGGCTTTTGGAGTGATCTTCTCCCCTTTCAAAATCTCCTCTTGCCATGACCTAAGTGGAAATCCCCTCCCAAAAGCCATTCCCCACCTTTGAGTCAAGATATATTTCAAATCCAGCAAGTTGAACCTCCCCATGAATTTTCTTCCGTTTAATTCTTATCAAAAATATTTTCTGCCTTCTATTTTGATCCTTGGAGATTTACAAAGGGACTACCATTTCTACTTTGAGTTTGGCCTCCAAACAATTTTCCCTGGCTAGTCCTTAGAGCCCTCAACCAAGATCCATGAAAATCCACTGGTCCAGTTCAAATATTTCAAATTGAACTTGCTGCAAGTTTGGACCATATTTGCCAAATTTGATGAAATTCATTTGTTTCCTCCTCCTAAAAATCTGAGAAAATTCAGGCAGCCTCTGGATGCATTGAGAGGTCACCTCACCAAGTCCCAGCTCCAGAAAAAAAATTCTTCATGCCAAATCATTTCGTCGAACACCTGAATGGCACTGTTTCTGTCAAGTTCAGATAGTTCAGTTAATAGTTTCAGAGACTACTGTCGTTTTCTTCAGAGCCCCTTCTCGATCTCGCCAGTGGCCGCGGTGGCGCCGTGCGCCCTGTGCTTCCTTCTTATCCCTGCGCCGCACGATCGCCTGGAGGCTTGCGGGCGTCGGCGACGAGCAGGAGGAGGTGCGCCACCCCGTGAGCGACGGCAGCACCGGCCTTTGCGGCTGCCAGAGAGGCGCAGCGTTGGACGGCGCCGTCCAGCGCCGTCCATGCCACCAGAGGCCACCGCGTGGCCATCCACTCACCCGTGCACGCTACCGTCCGTCGTAGTGAACTGCTAGGCGCGGAGCGCGCTCCCTGCCACCGCCGTGCCCGTACGGCCGTTCCGTCGGGGACCGGCGTGTTACACCAAGCCCGACCGAGGTTTAGCGGAGGAACGGTGCCAGTGATCCTCCCTGATGATGCCTAGCCACCTAAACCCCCTGCCCAACCTCTGCCTCGCCGTAATTGCTCGCCGGAGCTATCCCGTTCACGGCCACCCCCTCGGATCGCCTATAAAAGGAGGCCCCGAGCTCGAACTCGAACCCGCACCACCTCTACACACCACCAGTACCACGCCAAGCCACTGAGCAGCCCCCGTGGGAGTCTTCTTCCCCAACTCCGGCCGCCTCGACCCGCTTCGGGAGCCAGCTCGATTCACCCTCGTGCCTGCACCCCTACCCCTCAACTCTTGCCAGTAGTCTTCTAATGCTTCCACTCTTCTGACCCGCGCATCAATTTGGAGTTTGCAGCACCCACCGGAGTACTCCACCATCGCCCGAACCACCGTCCGCCGGAGAAAGTGTCGCCATCGACGTGGTGCTCTCCGACGGCCAAGTCCACCACCCACTGACGCAGAAGAACCACCTGAACCTACTGGTACCCTCCGATCTCTCTGCCTCGCCGTGGTTCAACGCCGGCGACCACCGCAGCCTTTGGGCGCCGGCGAGCTCCGTTGGAGTTTTAAACCTGACGGGTGGGACCCCCCCGTCAGCCTCTCTTCTTTCTCTCCCTCGAACCGTTTTCTGAAAGCGCCTTCGGGCAAAATGCGTTTTCCCTTTGGGCTGGCGCATTTCATTCCGAACCGTTTTCTGTTTTCTCAAACAAGTCCCTGGTTCTTTTCTGTTTCATCACAGATTAGTCCCTGGACTAAAACCTTATATCTTTTTAATAAAAGATGATTTTTGATTGATTCTTTTTCTGTCAGTCTTATATTTTTGTATAGTTTTTTATAGTATTTATTTGGAAAAATTTTGGAACAATTTTTTTTATGCACGCAACGATTTTCATGTTAGTATACGGTTTCGTTATACCGTAGGTTCCGGAGGACGTGACGAAGCCGCGAACTTCGCCGAGCTAGACTCCGACTTCTCCGAACCAGGCAAGCATGTTTGAGCCTTTGATATGATAGGTGTTTTTGCATGTTTGCTTGAATGGTTGTGCATGGCATATGAGCATCGGTGAGTATTACGTTGCATGCAAGGCAACTATCCGTGTGTTTCGAAGTTACTGTGATCTTTGATGAGAGATGGCCTCATCATGTGGTGACATGAAAGGTAGTAAGATGGTATTGTTGTAGCATACCAGTCTTACGTCATCCGATAAACTCCGACGTTAGCATGGAATGAGCCACGTTACCGTTCTTCCCCTTTCGTGCTGCCACATGTTTTCTGCAAAGAGTACGGTTTAGTAAGTTGTTAACCTCTTTCCTTGTACACACCAAATAGAGGGGCCGGGATGAGGGTTCCATGGCCCTGGATTAAAGCCAGTCATCCGGTCAGGGGGCATGGGTGTTTCCGGTTGGGACCGAGAGGGGGGCACCCCTTAGAGCGCGCGGTATAAATTTGATCCCATGCTACGCGAGGTTGTAGCCTCCCCGTCTCAAGGTTTTTCTTGAACGTTGCCGAGGGTGATTCCAAGCATCGGAATGTTGAATGGGTGTGTACGGGTTAGATGTGTTTCTCCTAAAACACCGTAAACGGAACTAGTCCACGGTGGCTACTGAAATCCGTTGGCTGTGGTTAAGAGTACAAACTCTGCAGAGTCAAATCCTTCCGAGTCAGCGTGTCCATGGTCAAGGACCATGGCCAGTATATCCACATCCATGTCAGTCCCTATGTCAGTCTTCGTGGTAAATCCCCGGTGAACAAGCTTGAGTGGTAAACCCGGTTGAACGTTATTCCTATGGATGGACTAACCTGTTATTTATCTCGTACCTGAATAATCCCTTGAAATGAGTTATATTCATGAGCTACTGAAAAACCAAATTATGAGGTATAAGCCCTTTATGTGATGTCGCTCAGACGTCCGACTGTGGCATTCTTGTTATTTACTTTTGATATAAGCCCTTTATGTGATGTCGCTCAGACGTCCGACAGTGGCACGCACTGTCATTTATATTCTATTATAAGCCCTTTATGTGGTGTCGCCTTGACGCCCGACTGCGGCATTGTTATTTCATTTGTACCCTTCCAAGGAGTCATTCAGACACTCGATTGGCCTTCAGCATTACTTTGGGATTTCGGGAGGACTACCGCCCGACTTCCTTTTTATTTCCCATGCATAGCTGTCTTTTATTGTGTGAGCGCGCTCTATTAATCTGTTCATATGCATCATGTTTACATTTGTTATATCTCATGTCCATACAGTCTTGCGAGTACTTTCATAGTACTCACCTGGCTTGTTGATTTGGCCAGATGTTGACGAAGGCGATCTCATGGATGAAGAGTTTGATAGTGAGTCCGACGCCTAGAGGTGTCCCAGTCAGTCCCGTGGGATCCTGGATATTGGTCACTTGTATTATATACGCTTCCGCCACCCTCAATAAGAATCCTCGAGCCTCACTCCGACGCTCGAAGAGCTGTTAGATTCAGGAGTCATGTCACCCACTTCACTGTGGCATACCCACCACCGCTTTTATTGTGAGTCAGTAGTTATGCCACCCTATCCGCCTTTATGTTTTATTGGCGTGCTTGTAATAAATTGTTGAGCCGTCTCCGCTCAACCTTGTATTATATTTAGTACTCCTGGTTTTTCTTCTGTGATCAAGATATTGTCTACTAGTGGGAAGGATTCTTCTCTACTGGTCCGTAAAAGGGATCGATTTCTCAATAAATATTTTTATTGAAAAACCGGTCGTTACAAGCTTGGTATCAGAGCCAGGCTGACTGTAGGAAGCCACTAGGTGCGATCGCTAATCGGTTATTAGCGTCTTTGCTGCTTTTTCAGCATTTTGCAAATGTAGCTATTTTCTGTTGGTCATCATAAATTTATGATTTGACTACTCAGAATTTTTGCCTACTTTTGTAGATGGCTGGCAACGACTGCGAGTCCCAGGTGTTCACCAATGTGCCCGAGGGGTTTGTCAAACTCCTCGTCTCCATCACCAAGCTCGAGATCGGGCCGACGACTCGTCCGGAGTTCACGCTTTACCAGCACAAGCTCAGGGAAGACGTGTCTATGCACCAGGCCGTGGTGCAATTCAAGGGAGGACGTTCTGCGTCTCTCCACTTCCGTTTTGTGGGAAGGGCCATGCCTACGGAGAGGCATGCCATGCAGATGGCTGCCCGTGAGGCGATAGCTCGCCTTCGGGACATTCTTCCTTCGATGAAGACTCGTCGCTACCGCTACCTCCCATGCCATGTGCCATATACGTGTCACTATGCATTCGCCTGCCATAGGGGAGAGCGAGATGAAGCTATCAAGATGCTTGTTGAGTATCTCAAAGTTCTGGAGGCAGCTTTCGACGACCTCGTGGACGGTCTTGTGGCTGCCCGTATAGTCTTAGTTCGGGGATATTCGGCCAACAGGAGGGAGCTTCTCCAGATGGCTCCGCCACTGACGTTCGTCTCATCCTCAGCATCCTATTCACCTACCATTTTGGCCACCGCCCGCCGTCTGCCTACCACTGAGGAGTTCGACCAGGTCATTGCTCCTACTCCAGTCAGAGCTGCACCGCCTGCTGCACCCACACTACCGCCTGTCGCACCCGCGCCATCTCCTCGGCGCAGTGCTACGCGCCTGGAGCCTATTAGGGAGGAGGTGGAGGTTGAGTCTCCTGCACCGCTGGGTCTTACCCTAGGCAAGGGGAAGGACATCTTCACCATCTCCGATTGAGTGCGCCTAGTAGCCGCGCGATGTGTCTGCATGTATGATATGTTTTATATGTACATAAGTTTGTGGTTGTTATGTGCGCATCATGTAGGATCCCGGAGCAGTGTGCTAGCCTAATAACATGTCAGGATTGTGTACGCACATCCTGAGTGATGTATCGTATAGTTGCGTATCACGTGTAAGATTTGTACTGAGCAATCCTTCTCCGTGCGCAATCAAATGTTTTCTTGAAAAATCTTGAGGTCTTTTAAAAAAAAATCGCCTTTGCAAAATTTTCCCTTGTGCCACACAGTTCATCTCATGTGTTTTGCAAAATATACCCCAGAGTGGAAAATGTCTCGTCCGTGGACTCGTTCCATGCCAAATCCACCCGAAGAAGCTTATGGAACACAGACAAGCAACAACTTCACACAGGGGCAGTCTAGTCAACAGGACAGCGAGGCAGCCTTATCTCAAGTATGCCGCCTTTTCGAACAAAGCCAGCAACAGCACCAAGAGATGATGAATCACGTCATCAATATGGGGAACCACCGTGAGCCATACCAACCACACTCCAAGTTGTCTAAACTACAGAAGACACGCCCTCCAACGTTTGCTCACACTGATAGGCCGCTTGAAGCCGATGATTGGCTTCGAGAAATCGAAAGAAAGTTGATTATTGCTCAATGTTCAGATCATGAGAAGGTGCTTTATGCACCTCACTACCTCACTGGAGCAGCTGCCGCATGGTGGGAGAACTTCCTACACATGCATCCCAGTGAACATAACATCACCTGGGAAGAGTTTAAGGAAGGCTTTCGTGGGGCACACATCCCCAGGAGCATCATAAAATCAAGAAGAGGGAGTTCGATGACCTCAAGCAGAGAGGCATGACAGTGACGGAATACAACAGTCAGTTTACCCAGCTATCTCGTTATGCCTACGATGAGCATATGACTGAGAACAAAAGGATGGAAAAAAATTTGGACGGCCTGGCACCAGCACTAAGATGCCAACTGGTCGTACACACTTTCCCAGATTTCAAAACTCTGGTTGACAAGGCCATTACTTTGGAGAATGAGTGCCGCAGTCTGGAGGATATCCGTAAGCGGAAAAGGGACAAGACGACTCTTGCTCGCAACAATCGAAGCAAGACTGAGGTTCAGAGGAATGAAGCGAGAAAATCCACGACTACTGCTATAAGGCCAACCAGACAGTTTCATTCCAGGGACAAGGACTTCACGTACCGCCCAAGGGTCACTTGCTATGCTTGTGGAGAAGAAGGGCACTATGCCAAACAGTGCCCAAAACCAAGGAACTCGGCCCCCAAGCCGAACAATGGTGGGAACAATCCAGCCCCCAAGCGTAACAATTTCAATCCCAACAACAATCACAGGAAGGGTCACCTGAACCATGTGACCAAGGAAGAAGCACAGAGTGCTCCAGACATCGTACTCGGTACGTTCCCTGTAAACACAGTACCTACCACGGTTTTGTTTGATTCTGGAGCTTCTCACTCGTTCATTTCGAAGAGTTTTGTCTTGCAACATGGTTTTTCGATTCTTCCTTTGGAAAAATCTATGATTATCAAGTCCCTCGGGAATAAGCAGATCACTCAGAGTTACTGCCAAGGAGTGATTATTGAATTCGAAGGACTAAAGTTTCAAGCTAATCTCATCGTGTTGGAAAATAAAGGACTGGATGTTATCCTAGGGATGGACTGGTTGACCACCAACAAGGGATTTATTGATTGTTTCAATCGGACTGTGATTCTCACTCATCATCACGGCAAGACAATAAAGGTTACAGCTCAAGAGAGACCACGGTCACGGCAGCCAAAGTTGAACAAAGTGGACATTTCAGAACTGAGAAAAGTTCCAGTGGTGTGCGAGTTTCCCGACGTGTTTCCTGAAGAACTACCAGGCATGCCACCAGACCGAGAGATAGAGTTCAGCATTGAACTAGCACCGGGCACCACCCCCATCTATAAGAAACCTTATAGAATGGCACCCTCAGAGTTGGTAGAATTGAAGAAGCAAATCAAGGAATTACTGGACAAAGGATTTATTCGAGCTAGCTCCTCACCTTGCGGTTCGCCAGTATTGTTCGCCAAGAAAAAGGATGGGACACTAAGATTGTGTATAGACTATCGAGCCCTCAACATGGTCACCATCAAAAACAAATATCCGATGCCACGGATAAATGATTTGTTTGACCAGCTCGCCCAAGCCAAGGTGTTCTCAAAAATTGATTTAAGATCGGGATATCATCAATTAAAAGTACGGACAGAAGATATCCCTAAGACAGCATTCACCTCCAGATACGGATTATATGAGTTCACAGTAATGCCATTTCGACTGACGAACGCCCCCGCATATTTTGTCCACCTCATGTACAAAGTGTTTATGAAATTCATGGACAAATTTGTAGTGGTGTTCATTGACGATATTCTGGTGTACTCAAGGACACCCGAAGAGCATGCTGAGCATCTCAAAATTGTATTGGGAGAATTAAGGAAACATCAATTGTACGCCAAATTTAGCAAATGCGAATTTTGGCTAAGACAAGTTGGTTTTCTGGGCCATATATTGACCCAAGAAGGCGTGGCCGTAGACCCATAAAAGGTCAAAGCCGTACTTGACTGGAAACCACCAGCCAACGTAACAGATGTACGGACTTTCCTAGGAATGGCTGGATATTACCGAAGATTTATTGAAGGATTCTCCACTGTGGCAAAACCAATGACCCAGTTGCTCAAGAAAGACAAGAAATTTGTATGGACGGAAGCATGCGAGAAAAGCTTCCAAGAGCTCAAGAAGAAACTAACAACAGCACCGGTTTTGGTTGTGCCGGATATACACAAGAGTTTTGAAGTGTATTGTGACGCGTCCCGGAAAGGCCTCGGATGCGTATTGATGCAGGACGGCAAAGTTGTCGCATATGCTTCCCGGCAATTACGGAAGCATGAGGAAAATTATCCTACTCATGACTTGGAGCTAGCAGCGGTCATCCATGCGCTCAAAGAGTGGAGGCACTTTCTGTTGGGAAATCGCTGTGAAATATATACGGACCACAAGAGCCTTAAATATATTTTCACACAACCAGAGCTAAATTTACGACAACGACGCTGGTTGGAATTGGTCAAGGACTATGATGTCGGCATTCACTACCATCTAGGGAAAGCAAATGTAGTGGCAGATGCTCTTAGTTGGAACCCCAGCCCGGGCAACGACAGCCCACCGAACTTGAGGCCTGAGTTTTAGCAGGAGTTCGCTAGACTCAACATGGTGTTAGTCGCTGAGGGCAACATATCAAATCTGGATATACACCCCATCCTAATGGAACAAATTAAGAAGGCTCAGCATGGACATCCCAGCATCGAAGGTATAAAGAGAAAAATGAGCCTTGGCAAGGCTTCAGAGTTCGTCACAGACAATGAGGGAATATTATGGTACGGGGACAGACTTTGCGTACCAAACATTGAGGGACTCAAACAGCAAATCCTAACCGAAAGCCACACCGCTCCATATTCAATCCACCCTAGAGGAACCAAAATGTACAAAGACATTCAGGAAAGATTTTGGTGGCACGGTATGAAAAGGGATATAGCCGCATTCATCGCTTGTTGCGATTCATGTCAGCGCATAAAAGCCGAGCATCAAAAGCCAGCAGGGCTACTACAGCCAAACAGGATACCTAAATGGAAATGGGATGAAATTGGAATGGACTTCATTGTCGGACTACCTCGATCGCAATGCGGAAATGATGCCATATGGGTCATCACAGATAGGCTAACCAAGGTAGCACATTTCATCCCCGTGAAGACGACCTACTCCACTCAAAGGCTTGCTAAGCTTTATCTCTCCCGTATAGTTTGTCTGCATGGAGTCCCAAAGACTATAATATCCGACCGAGGCACTCAATTTGTCTCTAAATTCTGGGATCACTTACAACAAGCTCTGGGCACTCAACTAGCATTCAATACAGCGTACCACCCTCAGACTGATGGACAAACGAAACGCGTGAACCAAATCCCAGAGGACATGCTGAGAGCTTGTGTGCTCACCTATGGATCCAGTTGGGAAGAAAGTTTGCCGTATGCCGAGTTTGCTTACAACAACAGTTACCAGGCCAGCTTACAAATGGCACCTTTTGAAGCATTGTACGGACGGAGGTGTCGTACCCCACTAAATTGGTCAGAGACAGGTGACAGTCGTATCTTCGGCCAAGACATGCTCAAGGAAGCCGAGGAGAAAGTTAAACAGATCAGGGACAGACTCAAGATAGCTCAAAGCCGACAAAAGAGCTACTACGATCGAAAACATCGTGAGGTCAGCTTTGAACCCGGTGATTACGTATACCTCCGAGTGTCTCCTATGAAGGGCCTGCAACGGTTCAAAATTAAGGGGAAGCTAGCCCCAAGATTTATTGGACCCTTCTGTGTAATTGCACGAAGAGGCACAGTAGCCTACCAGCTAGACCTACCCAAAGAGTTGTCAGACATCCACGACGTGTTCCACGTCTCACAATTGAGGAAATGAGTAAGTAACCCGGAAAAGCATGTATCTCATGAGGGCATTGATGTGCAACCAGACCTCACCTACAGAGAGCGGCCAGTAAAGATATTGGAAGAGTCTGAAAGGAGGACCCGTCAGAAAACAACTAAATTTTTCAAGGTCCAGTGGAGCAATCACACCGAGGATGAAGCTACATGGGAAAGGGAAGATTTTCTTCAAGCAGAGTACCCACAGCTATTTGAGGATCAACTGAAATCTCGGGGACGAGATTTGTCCTAAGGGGGTAGGTGTTGTGACACCCAAATTTTTTTTTGGTTTTATCAAAATCTTTTATTTGTTTTGAGGGAGGTTATTTAATTTTTTTTCTTTTAAAGAACTCTCCCTCTCAATATTTTTTTTCTATGACAAGTATTTTATTTTGTTCCATCCAAAACTTGATCTTTGGTCTTGGAGGTTTTTCCATCTCATGTTGGCTCATCACAAATGTTTTTCATTTGGAAAAAGCTCTTGAAAATCTTTTCTTTTAAAATAGCCCTATGGCTTTTGGAGTGATCTTCTCCCCTTTTAAAATCTCCTCTTGCCATGACCTAAGTGGAAATCCCCTCCCAAAAGCCATTCCCCACCTTTGAGTCAAGATATATTTCAAATCCAGCAAGTTGAACCTCCCCATGAATTTTCTTCCATTTAATTCTTATCAAAAATATTTTCTGCCTTCTATTTTGATCCTTGGAGATTTACAAAGGGACTACCATTTCTACTTTGAGTTTGGCCTCCAAACAATTTTCCCTGGCTAGTCCTTAGAGCCCTCAACCAAGATCCATGAAAATCCACTGGTCTCCAGTTCAAATATTTCAAATTGAACTTGCTGCAAGTTTGGACCATATTTGCCAAATTTGATGAAATTCATTTGTTTTCTCCTCCTAAAAATCTGAGAAAATTCAGGCAGCCTCTGGATGCATTGAGAGGTCACCTCACCAAGTCCCAGCTCCAGAAATAAAATTTCTTCATGCCAAATCATTTCGTCGAACACCTGAATGGCACTGTTTCTGTCAAGTTCAGATAGTTCAGTTAACAGTTTCAGAGACTACTGTCGTTTTCTTCAAAGCCCCTTCTCGATCTCGCCAGTGGCCGCGGTGGCGCCGTGCGCCCTGTGCTTCCTTCTTGTCCCTGCGCTGCACGATCGCTTGGAGGCTTGTGGGCATCGGCGACGAGCAGGAGGAGGTGCGCCACCCCGTGAGCGACGGCAGCAGCGGCCTTTGCAGCTGCCAGAGAGGCGCAGCGTTGGACGGCGCCGTCCAGCGCCGCCCAAGCCACCAGAGGCCACCGCGTGGCCATCCACTCACCCGTGCACGCTGCCGTCCGTCATCGTGAACTGCTAGGCGTGGAGCGCGCTCCCTGCCGCCGCCGTGCCCGTACGGCCGTTCCGTCGGGGACCGGCGTGTTACACCAAGCCCGACCGAGGTTTAGCGGAGGAACGGTGCCAGTGATCCTCCCTGATGATGCCTAGCCACCTAAACCCCCTGCCCAACCTCTGCCTCGCCGTAATTGCTCGCCGGAGCTATCCCGTTCACGGCCACCCCCTCGGATCGCCTATAAAAGGAGGCCCCGAGCTCGAACTCGAACCCGCACCACCTCTACACACCACCAGTACCACGCCGAGCCACTGAGCAGCCCCCGTGGGAGTCTTCTTCCCCAACTCCGGCCGCCTCGACCCGCTTCGGGAGCCAGCTCGATTCACCCTGGTGCGTGCACCCCTACCCCTCAACTCTTGCCAGTAGTCTTCTAATGCTTCCACTCTTCTGACCCGCGCATCAATTTGGAGTTTGCAGCACCCACCGGAGTACTCCACCATCGCCCGAACCACCGTCCGCCGGAGAAAGTGTCGCCATCGACGTGGTGCTCTCCGACGGCCAAGTCCACCACCCACCGACGCGGAAGAACCACCTGAACCTACTGGTACCCTCCGATCTCTCTGCCTCGCCGTGGTTCAACGCTGGCGACCACCGCAGCCTTCGGGCGCCGGTGAGCTCCGTTGGAGTTTTAAACCTGACGGGTGGGACCCCCCCGTCAGCCTCTCTTCTTTCTCTCCCTCGAACCGTTTTCTGAAAGCGCCTTCGGGCAAAATGCGTTTTCCCTTTGGGCTGGCGCATTTCATTCCGAACCGTTTTTTGTTTTCTCAAACAAATCCCTGGTTCTTTTCTGTTTCATCACAGATTAGTCCCTGGACTAAAAGCCTTATATCTTTTTAATAAAAGATGATTTTTGATTGATTCTTTTTCTGTCAGTCTTATATTTTTGTCTAGTTTTTTATAGTATTTATTTGGAAAAAATTTGGAACATTTTCTTTATGCACGCAACGATTTTCACGTTAGTATACGGTTTCGTTGTACCGTAGGTTCCGGAGGAGGTGACGGAGCCGCGAACTTCGCCGAGCTAGACTCCGACTTCTCCGAACCAGGCAAGCATGTTTGAACCTTTGATATGATAGGTGTTTTTGCATGTTTGCTTGAATGGTTGTGCATGGCATAGGAGCATCGGTGAGTATTACGTTGCATGCAAGGCAACTATCCGTGTGTTTCGAAGTTACTGTGATCTTTGATGAGAGATGGCCTGATCATGTGGTGACATGAAAGGTAGTAAGATGGTATTGTTGTAGCATACCAGTCTTACGTCATCCGATAAACTCCGACGTTAGCGTGGACTGAGCCACGTTACCGTTCTTCCCCTTTCGTGCTGCCACATGTTTTCTGCAAAGAGTACGGTTTAGTAAGTTGTTAACCTCTTTCCTTGTACACACCAAATAGAGGGGCCGGGATGAGGGTTCCATGGCCCTGGATTAAAGCCAGTCATCCGGTCAGGGGGCATGGGTGTTTTCGGTTGGGACCGAGAGGGGGGCACCCCTTAGAGCGCGCACTATAAATTTGATCCCATGCTACGCGAGGTTGTAGCCTCCCCGTCTCAAGGTTTTTCTTGAACGTTGCCGAGGGTGATTCCTGGCATCGGAATGTTGAATGGGTGTGTACTGGTTAGATGTGTTTCTCCTAAAACACCGTGAACGGAACTAGTCCGCGGTGGCTACTGAAATCCGTTGGCTGTGGTTAAGAGTACAAACTCTGCAGAGTCAAATCCTTCCGAGTCATCGTGTCCATGGTCAAGGACCATGGCCAGTATATCCACATCCATGTCAGTCCCTGTGTCAGTCTCCGTGGTAAATCCCCGGTGAACAAGCTTGAGTGGTAAACCCGGTTGAACGTTATTCCTATGGATGGACTAACCTGTTATTTATCTCGTACCTGAATAATCCCTTGAAATGAGTTATATTCATGAGCTACTGAAAAACCAAATTATGAGGTATAAGCCCTTTATGTGATGTCACTCAGACGTCCGACTGTGGCATTCTTGTTATTTACTTTTGATATAAGCCCTTTATGTGGTGTCGCTCAGACGTCCGACTGTGGCACGCTCGTTATTTACTTTTGATATAAGCCCTTTACGTGATGTCGCTCAGACGTCCGACTGTGGCACACACTGTCATTTATATTCTATTATAAGCCCTTTATGTGGTGTCGCCTTGACGCCCGACTGCGGCATTGTTATTTCATTTGTACCCTTCTGAGGAGTCATTCAGACACTCGATTGGCCTTCAGCATTACTTTGGGATTTCGGGAGGACTACCGCCCGACTTCCTTTTTATTTCCCATGCATAGCTATCTTTTATTGTCTGAGCGTGCTCTATTAATCTGTTCATATGCATCATGTTTACATTTGTTATATCTCATGTCCATACAGTCTTGCGAGTACCTTCATAGTACTCACCTGGCTTGTTGATTTGGCTAGATGTTGACGAAGGCGTTCTCATGGATGAAGAGTTTGATAGTGAGTCCGACGCCTAGAGGAGTCCCAGTCAGTCCCGTGCGATCCTGGATATTGGTCACTTGTATTATATACGCTTCCGCCACCCTCAATAAGAATCCTCGAGCCTCACTCCGACGCTCGAAGAGCTGTTAGATTCAGGAGTCATGTCACCCACTTCACTGTGGCATACCCACCACCGCTTTTATTGTGAGTCAGTAGTTATGCCACCCTATCCGCCTTTATGTTTTATTGGCGTGCTTGTAATAAATTGTTGAGCCGTCTCCGCTCAACCTTGTATTATATTTAGTACTCCTGGTTTTTCTTCTATGATCAAGATATTGTCTACCAGTGGGAAGGATTCTTCTCTACTGGTCCGTAAAAGGGATCGATTTCTCAATAAATATTTTTATTGGAAAACCGGTCGTGACAAAAGTATTGCTTGGTGATTGTGGATGATTATTCAAGATACACTTGGGTATATTTCTTCAAGAGGAAGAGTGAGACCCAACAAACCAGCATTGACTTTGCAAATGAAGCTCAACGCCAACACAATGTAAAGATCTCGACGATAAGAAGCGACAACGGCACCGAGTTCAAGAACTACACCCTGGATAAGTTTCTTACTGATGAGGGGATCAAGCATCAATATTCCGCACCGTACACCCCTCAACAAAATGGTGTAGCGGAGAGGAAGAACCGGGCGTTGATGGATGCAGCAAGGACCATGATGGCGGAGTTCAAGTCTCCATACAACTTTTGGGCCGAAGCCATCAACACCGCTTGTCATGCATCCAATCGGCTCTATCTCCGCAAAGGCTTGAACAAGACTCCATATGAGATACTCACCGGTAACAAGCCCAACCTCAAGTACTTCCGGGTGTTTGGGTGTAAGTGTTTCATTCTCAAGAAAGGTGTTTGTTTGTCTAAATTTGAGGCTAGAGCACATGAGGGCATATTTGTTGGTTATGCTACAAACTCTCATTCTTACCGTGTCCTCAATAAGTCCACGTGGAGTTTGATGAGAATAATGGCTCCCAAGTGGAGCAAAGTGGTACTTGTGATGTAGGTGATGAAATTCCGCCCCAAACCATAAGAAGAAGGGTGTTGGTCATATCCTACCCATTGAAGAACCCCTTGTGGCCGGAGGAGAAGGACAATGTTCCACTCAAGTGGAACCATCACCAACCCAAGACCCACCCGCTTTCGAAGAACAAAATGAAGGCCCTCAACCAAATGAACAAGATCAAGGGCAAGATCAACCTCAAGATGGTGGTGAACCACCAAGTGATGCCCAAGGTCAATTTCTCACCACCGAGCAAGTTCAAGATCAAGAGCAAGCTCAAGATCAAGAACAAGCTCATGACGACACTCAAGATGATCAAGTTTCCGCTCCTCAACTCACTCCTGAGGAGGAATTGGAGCGTCGTGCCGCCAATATGGCATCCAAGCTCACTACCAAAGATCATCTCATGACGAATGTACCTGGACGCTTAAGAAAAGGGGTAAGCACTCGTAGCCAATTAGCAAACTATTGTGAACATCATGCGTTTGTTTCTTGTGTTGAACCCCAAAAGGTCTATGAGGCGCTCGAGGATCCGGATTGGCTTAATGCCATGCATGAAGAACTCAATAACTTCGAGCACAACAAGGTGTGGATATTGGTGCCAAGGACAACAGGGAACCATAATGTCATTGGAACCAAGTGGATATTCAAGAACAAGCAAGATGCTCATGGAATCATCGTTCGCAACAAGGCTCATTTGGTAGCACAAGGCTACTCCCAAGTCGAGGGTATCGACTACGGTGAAACCTTTGCTCCCGTTGCTCGCCTTGAATCTATTTGTTTGTTGATTGCTTATGCTTCTCATCATAACTTCAAGTTGCAACAAATGGATGTGAAGAGTGCTTTTCTTAATGGTCCCATTAATGAGTTGGTGTATGTCAAACAACCCCCGGGGTTCGAGGATCCCTATTTCCCCGATCATGTGTACCAACTCGATAAGGCACTATATGGCCTTAAACAAGCCCCACGTGTGTGGTATGAGCACCTTACCGAGTTGTTGCAAGATCGTGTGTTTGAAATTGGGAAAATTGACCCCACTCTTTTTACTAAAAAGGTCAAAGGGGAGTTGTTTGTATGCCAACTATATGTTGATGATATTATCTTTGGTTCCCCTAACAAAGCTTTCAATGACGAATTTGCCACTCTCATGACCTTGAAGTTCAAAATGTCCATGATGGGAGAGTTGAAGTTCTTTATCGGGTTCGTAATCAAGCAACGAAGAGAAGGAACCTTCATCAACCAAGCCAAATATACTCAAGACATGCTCAAGAGATTCAATCTAAGTGATGTCAAGCCGGCTTCCACTCCAATGCCCGTCAAATGCCAACTTGACATAGATCCCAATGGTAAAGCGGTGGATCAAAAGGTATATCGCTCCATGATTGGATCCTTGCTTTACCTTTGTGCATCTAGACCGGATAGCATGTTGAGTGTGGGAATTTGTGCACAGTTTCAAGCCTCACCTAAGGAAAGCCACTATGTGGCGGTCAAGCGAATCTTTCGATATTTGGCTCATACCCCAAACTTTGGCTTATGGTACCCAAGAGGAGCTAACTTCAACCTTGTGGGCTTTTCAGACTCAGATTGGGCGGGAGACAAAGTGGATAGGAAGTCAACTTCCGGAGGGTGCCAATTCCTTTGTTGCTCTTTGGTGAGTTGGTCTTCTAAGAAGCAAAGTTGTGTCTCTCTCTTGTCCACCGAAGCGGAGTATGTGGCCGCCGATAGTTGTTGTGCTCAACTTCTTTGGATGAGGCAAACTTTAAAGGATTACGGTGTCATTTGTGACAAAGTGCCTCTTTGGTGTGACAATGAAAGTGCCATCAAGATCTCTCTCAACCTGGTGCAACACTTCAAGACGAAGCATATTGAGATTCAGTATCACTTTATCCGGGATCATATTAGGCGAGGGGAGATCGAGCTCAACTATGTCAACACTCATGATAACCTTGCAGATATCTTCACAAAGCCCTTGGATGAAGCAAGATTTCGCGAGTTAAGGCATGAGATAAATATCATCGATTCGAGCAATGTGGCTTGAACCCTTGCACACCCCACCATACTCATCTTGATGTCTTGTTTAGATGTAGGCATGGAAATAGGGGGAGTGTTGTTCTCTCAAAGAACTCTCTCTCCCCCCATTATGCATAAATTGATCAACTCTTTCACATTAGCCATTTTTTATGGTACTTGTGCTTAAAAGACGAGTTTTGGTCATGGGCCCAAGGATAATTCTTCGCGGTGCCATACCAATTGACTTAAACATAGGTGGCTCCGGCCACCGCCCTCTCCTTGGAGAGGTTGTGTTTCGTGTTTGCTCTTTTTTGTACTTTGCCTTTCCTTTGAGTCGTGCTTGTGTTTGAGTTGCCTCGTGTGTGTGCTATTTTGTGTGCCTGGTTGCCTGAAGGTTGCGTTGCAAAGGCCGTGTTCTTCTTGTCTTGTCGAAACTTCCACTTTCTTGGGGTTACGGTACTACCGTGGCAAGCCACGGTACTACCGCAGGAGATGGGTTGCCCTGTGCGTGAAGAGTTGCATCCTGATGACCCACAAGTATAGGGTATCAATTGTAGCTCTTTTCGATAAGTAAGAGTGTCGAACCCAACGAGGAGCAGAAGGAAATAACAAGTAGTTTTCAGTAAGGTAATGTCTGCAAGTGCTGAAATTGTAAGTAGCGACTAGTTTGATAGCAAGATAATTTGTAACGAGCAAGTAACGATAATTGTAACAAGTATGCAGCAAGATAGCCCAATCCTTTTGAGGCAAAGGACAGGCCAAAATGGTCTCTTATGATAAGCAAAGCATTCTTGAGGGTACACGGGAATTTCATCTAGTCACTTTCATCATGTTGGTTTGATTTGTGTTCGCTACTTTGATATTTGATATGTGGGTGGATCGGTGCTTAGGTGTTGTTCTTACTTGAACAAACCTCCTACTTATGATTAACCCTCCCACAAGCATCCGCAACTACGAGAAAAGTATTAAGAATAAATTATAACCATAGCATTAAACTCTAGGATCCAATCGGTCCCTTACGGAATAGCGCATAAGCTGGGATTTAAGTTTCTGTCACTCTCGTAACCCACCATCTAATTGCTACTTCACAATGCATTCCCTTAGGCCCAAATATGGTGAAGTGTCATGTAGTCGACGTTCACATGACACCACTAAGGGAATAACAACGTACATACTATCAAAATATCGAACAGATATCAAGTTCACATGATTACTTGCAACATGATTTCTCCCGTGACCTCAAGAACAAAAGTAACTACTCACAATAATAAACATGCTCATGATCAGAGGAGTATTAAATAGCATCATGGATCTGAACATATAATCTTCCACCAAATAAACCATATAGTAATTAACTACAAGATGTAATCAACACTACTAGTCACCGCCTAGCACCAATCTATAGTTCCGGTAACAAGATTGAATACAAGAGATGAACTAGGGTTTGAGATGAGATGGTGTTGGTGAAGATGTTGATGGAGATTGCCCTCCCCAAGATGTGAGAGTTGTTGGTGATGATGATGACGATGATTTCCCCCTCCGGGAGGGAAGTTCCCCCGGCAGAATCGCTCCGCCGGAGGGCAAAAGTGCTCCTGCCCAAGTTCCGCCTCGAGACGGCGGCGCTCCGTCCCGAAAGCCTTCTCCTTATTTTTTTCTAGGTCAAAATGACTTATATACCAGAAGATGGGCACAGGAGGTGGGCCAAGGAGGCCACAACCCACCAGGGCGCGCCTGGGGGGCCTGGCGCGCCCAGGTGGGTTGTGCCCACCTGGTGGCCCCCCTCTGGTTTTTATTGGCTCCAATATTTCCTAAATAATCCATAAAAAATCTCCGTGAAGTTTCAGCTCATTTGGAGTTGTGCAGAATAGGTGGCCTGACATAGCTTTTCCAGGTCCAGATTTCCAGCTGCAGGAATTCTCCCTCTTGGTGTGTTCCTTGCAAATTATGAGAGAGAAAGCATTAGAATTACTCCAAAAAGCATTATTATGGATAAAAACATTATAAATAACAGTAAGAAAACATGATGCAAAATGGACGTATCAACTCCCCCAAGCTTAGACCTCGCTTGTCCTCAAGCGAAAACCGAAATCAAAAAACATGTCCACATGCTTTGAGAGAGAGGTGTCGATAAAAACAAAATACGGACATAGAAGCATCATGTTGATTATTATAAACAAAATTTAACATAGGACTTTTATCATAGAACTTGTATCATATACTTCCTATGAATAAGTAACAGTTCATCACACAATCGAAGTATAAAGCAAAAACTCTATTAGAAACCAACAAACTATGTTCTCAGTCAACTTTGCAACTACAATTCTTCATCTTTTCAGGAAGAGTCACGTGTCGGAGCCTTTAGGAAAGTCCACATACTCAACCATCATATAGTCTTCTATGATTGCTAACACTCACCTCGTACCCAAGAGCAAAACGTTTCAACCAGACACATAGAAAGATAGGGGCTTATGGTTTCACCTCCCAACATACTCACCTCAAGGGTGATGTCAACAATAATAACTCATGCTATCTGTATTCAACTGGACATATGTGCCTAGATCTTTCCTCACCACATGATGCTTGCCAAAAGAGTAAATAAAAAGGAATAGAAGGAAAACTTTGACTCTTTGCATAAAAATAAATACATAAAAATAAAAGATAGGCCCTTTGCAGAGGGAAGCAGAGGTTGCCATGCGCTTATTTGTTTGCATGCTCAATCCCTTTGTGCAAGAGAACATCACGTTGTATTGCCCCTTAAGATGACAACCTTTATTATGCAGTCTGTCGCTTTTATTCTTTGTCATCCAAGTTCGTACAACGCTCAATTTTCTCTTACACTAAATGATGTCACATATTTAGAAGCAATTTTTATTTCCTTTTTGCACTGATGACAACTTACTCCAGGGATCTTGCTCAATCCATAGGTAGGTATGGTGGACACTTGAAAAAGATTTGGGTTTAAGGGTTTTTGGATGCACAAGTAGTATCTCTACTTAGTGCGGAATTTTTGGCTAGCAAAGATAGGGGGCAAGCACCACATGTTGAAGGATCTATGACAATATGACTTCTATGTGAATATAAACAAACATAAACCATTAAGTTGTCTTCCTTGTCCAACGTCAACAATTTTGGCATATAATATTTTGATGAGGGTTCACAATCACAAAAGATTTCTAAGATAGTATATTTATATGTGAATCTTCTCTTCCCTTATTAATTCTTTCATGAGTTGCATCGTTGACTAATGCTATGTTTGTCAATCTCTAATAAAATTTTCTTACTTATACTTTTCCTTATGTGGTGCTATCACCTACCATAGGATTAGTATATAATCTTATTGATTTATATCCTTTCTTTTATTTTTTTCCTTTCTCATTTTCTTTCTTTGCTATTTCTTTTCTTTATTTGCAACATGAAAGTAAAGAAAGCGAAAACTCAAACAAACTTTATTATATAACTTGCACACGATTACAATGATAGATTAGTAAGCAACTCTCAAAGAGGAAAGGATCGAACTAAAGTTTATTTCATCTAAAGCAAAAGACTGAACTAAGATAAATAAAAGCACAAAGATAGTGGGATGATACGATACCGGGGCACCTCCCCCAAGCTTGGCGGAAGACAAGGGGAGTGCCCATACCCGATACTTAGTTCTCCTTTGCTGGTGAAGAAGATGGTGGTGGTGTAGTATTCTCCAATATAACCATGAGTAGATCCTTCAAACCATGAATCTGCCGAAGAGCTTGATAAATTAATTCACTGTTTTTCTTCACCTCAGCCATTATATGTTTATTCTCAGGGCCCCTTGGTTTGGTTCCTACACTGTTTTCTCTTGGCCGAGCTGTGTCCCAATTGGACGGTATGTGCCTACGAGGAGTGTTCTCGAACCCATAGTTGTGAATCTAATTATGAAAATTGTTATGATGTAACCTATGTAAGGGCCTCCTTGGTGGAAGATCTTCTTGCACTTCAGGGCTTGCTTGATTGTTCAATGATCCTATGGCTTGATGAGGATTAGGGTGAGTGGAGATGCCAGCTAGTGTACCCCTCTCGGAGGCCGGAGGGTGAATCCCAAAGGGAGTTTTCTCCTGTTCCTCCATAGCAACCTCTTCAGCTTCATCTCTCCTTATATCTTCCTAAACCAACGTTATGTCTCCTTCTCCATTGTCGGAGGGTGAGGAAGACATGACTTTGGTCTAGTTGAATCTGTCAGAAAACAGCAAGAAAAGAGAACAGAGGATTTTCTCCGCGATACGGTGGTTAACAGGTTAGGGAAGTATATATAATTTTTTATCTTGGAGGACAAGTACATGGAAGAAAAACAGAGTACAGAAGGTATCCCAGGTGGGCACAACCCACCTGGGTGTCTTGTGCCCACCAGGGGACGCTTCCCGGAAGTTTCTTTATTTCAAAAATTCTAAAATATTCCAAAACTGATAAAAAATATTTTTGCAGATTTTTCGGAGTCTGTTTACTTACCGTATCACGTACCTCCTTATTTTCACGATTCTGGAGTGTTCCGGAAGGACTCTTTTATGTGTTCTTCCAGTGTCAAAGTTTGGATAATATTACTTTCAACATTAATAGGCGTACCTGAGATATAATGCTTTATTCGTTGTCCATTGACAACCTTCGGGTTAGTACCTTCAGAATTATTTATTTTGATGGCACCAGACCGGTAAACCTCCTCGATGACATATGGGCCTTCCCATTTTGAGAGGAGCTTCCCTGCAAAAAATCTGAAACGAGAGTTGTACAAAAGAACATATTCTCCAACTTTAAACTCACGCTTTTGGATTCTTTTGTCATGCCATCTTTTAACATTTTCTTTAAATAACTTTGCATTTTCATAAGCTTGGGTTCTCCATTCATCTAATGAGCTAATATCAAATAACCTCTTTTCACCAGCAAGTTTGAAATCATAATTGAGTTCTTTAACTGCCCAAAATGCTTTATGTTCTAACTCAAGAGGGAAATGACAAGCTTTTCCATAAACCATTTTGTAAGGAGACATACCCAGAGGATTTTTATATGCTATTCTATAAGCCCAAAGTGCATCATTTAATTTCTTAGACCAATTCTTCCTGGACCTATTGACAGTCTTTTGCAAAATTAATTTTATTTCTCTATTGCTAAGTTCAACTTGACCACTAGACTGAGGATGATAGGGTGATGCAATTCTATGGTTAACATCATACTTGGCAAGCATTTTACGGAAAGCACCATGAATAAAGTGTGAACCACCATCGGTCATTAAATATCTAGGGACTCCAAACCTTGGAAAAATAACTTCCTTAAGCATTTTAATAAAGGTGTTGTGATCAGCACTACTGGTTGGAATAGCTTCTACCCATTTAGTAACATAATCAACAGCAACGAAAATATGTGTATACCCATTAGAGGAAGGAAAAGGTCCCATGTAATCAAATCCCCAAACATCAAATGGTTCAACAACAAGTGAATAATTCATAGGCATTTCTTGACGCTTACCGATATTACCTATTATTTGACATTCATCACAAGATGAGACAAACTTACAGGCATCCTTGAAGAGAGTAGGCCAATAAAATCCAGATTGCAATAGCTTGTGAGCAGTTCTATCCCCAGCATGATGCCCCCATAAGCCCCGGAGTGACATTTCCTTAGGATTTGTCCATGTTCATGCTCAGGTACACAACGCCTAATAATACCATCTACTCCTTTATAAAGATGTGGGTCGTCCCAAAAGTAATGTCTTAAATCATAGAAGAATTTTTTCTTTTGTTGGTATGTAAAGCTAGGAGGTAAATATTTAGCAACAATGTAATTAGCATAGTCAGCATACCAAGGAGTACCATAAGCAACATTTATTGCAGCTAACTGCTCATCAGGAAAACTATCATCAATAGGTAGTGGGTCATCAAGCAAATTTTGAAGCCTAGACAAGTTATCAGCTACGGGGTTCTCAGCTCCTTTTCTATCAATGATATGTAAATCAAATTCTTGTAACAAGAGAACCCAACGAATAAGTCTAGGTTTAGCATCTTTCTTTTCCATAAGATATTTGATAGCAGCATGGTATGTGTGAACAGTTACTTTGGACTCGACAATATAAGGTCTAAATTTATCACAAGCAAACACCACTGCTAAGAATTCTTTTTCAGTAGTAGCATAATTTCTTTGAGCATTGCCTAGAGTTTTACTAGCATAATGAATAACATTCAATTTCCTATCAACTCTTTGTCCTAGAACAACACCAACAACATAATCACTAGCATCACACATAATTTCAAAAGGCAAGTTCCAATTAGGTGGTTGAACAATAGGTGCATTAATTAAGGCTTTCTTGAGTGTTTCAAAGGCTTCAAGACAATCATCATAAAAAACAAAAGGAATATCCTTCTGCAAGAGACTAGTAAGAGGCCTAGAAATTTTAGAAAAGTCTTTGATAAATCTCCTATAGAAACCAGCATGACCTAGGAAACTACGAATACCTTTGATGTCCTTAGGACATGGCATTTTCTCAATTGCATCAACCTTAGCTTGGTCTACTTTGATACCTCTTTCAGAAATTTTATGACCCAAGACAATGCCTTCATTAACCATAAAGTGGAACTTCTCCCAATTCAAGACAAGATCTGTTTGTTCACATCTCTGCAAAACTCGCTCAAGATTGCTTAAACAATCATCAAAAGACTTCCCATAAACGGAGAAATCATCCATGAAAACATCAACAATCTTTTCACAAAAATCATAGAATATAGCCATCATGCATCTTTGAAAGGTAGCATGCGCATTACATAAACCAAAAGGCATACGTCTATAAGCATAGGCTCCAAAAGGACAAGTAAAGCTGGTATTTTCTTGATCAGGTCGAGAAACTGGTATTTGTGAAAAGCCAGAATATCCATCAAGGAAGCAAAAGTGTGTATGCTTAGATAATATTTCAAGCATTTGATCAATAAAAGGCAGAGGGTAATGATCTTTTCTAGTTGCTTTGTTTAATTTTCTAAAATCAATTACCATTCTATAGCCTGTAACAATACTCTGTGGAATAAGTTCATTCTTATCATTAGGAAGAACATTAATACCTCCTTTCTTAGGAACACAATGAATATGACTTACCCATCTACTATCAGCTATGGGATAGATTATACCTACTTCCAGAAGTTTTAATATTTCCGTTCTTACCACTTCTTTCATCTTCGGATTTAACCGACGTTGGTGATCCACAATGGGTTTAGCATCAGGTTCCATATTAATTTTGTTCTGACATAGAGTGGGACTAATGCCCTTTAAATCATCAAGAGTATATCCAATAGCAGCTCGGTGTTTCCTTAAAACTTTCAATAATCTTTCTTCTTCATGTTCTGAAAGGTTAGCACTAATAATAACAGGATATATCTTCTTTTCATCAAGATAACCATATTTCAAAGTGTCTGGCAATTGTTTTAATTCAAACACAGGATTACCTTTAGGTGGAGGAGGACCTCCAAGAGTTTCAATAGGCAAATTGTGTTTAAGCAAAGGACGTTGTTCAAAGAAAACTTTATCTATTTAATTTCTTCCATGCATACATAAATCATTTTTATGGTCTAGCAAATATTGTTCTAAAGGATCAGTAGGTGGTACAACAATAGAAGCGAGACCAATTAATTCATCCTTACTAGGCAATTATTTTCCATGATGATTTCTACTAAACTTGGAAAAATTAAACTCATGAGACTCATCACCAAAGCTAACACCCATAGTTTGTTGCTTACAATCTATCTTAGCATTAACTGTGTTCAAGAAAGGTCTACCAAAGATAATGGGACAAAAGTCATCCTGTGGGGGACCAAGAACAAGAAAATCAGTAGGGTATTTTATTTTCCCACACAAGACTTCAACATCTCTAATAATCCCAAAAGGTGATATGGTGTCTCTATTAGCAAGTTTAATAGTAACATCTATGTCTTCTAACTCTGCACGTGCTATGTCTTTCATAATTTCTTGATATAAAGTGTAAGGACTAGCACTCACACTAGCACCCATGTCACATAAACCATGATAACAGTGATCTCCTATTTTAACTGAAATAACAGGCATGCCAACAACAGGTCTATGTTTATCTTTTCCACCAGGTTTGGCAATTCTAGCAGCTTCTTCACAGAAGTAAATAACATGCCCATCCATATCTTGTTCCAAGAGATCTTTAACCATAGCAATGCTAGGTTCCACTTTAATTTGTTCATCTGGTTTAGGTGTTCTAACATAGCTTTTGTTAACCATAGTTGAAACTTTAGCATGTTCCTTTATCCTAACAGGGAAAGGTGGTTTCTCTATATAAGCAGAAGGAACAACTGGATCAACATTATAAAGTATAGTTTCTTCTTTAACTAGTACTGGTTTTTTAATTTCTTCTTTAATAGGTGGGTGATATTTAAACCACTTCTCCTTAGGGAGTTCAACATGAGTAGCAAATGATTCACAAAAGGAGGCTACTATCTCAGAGTCAAGTCCATATTTAGTACTAAACTTTTGAAAAGTATCGATATCCATAAAAGATTTAACACAATCATACTTAAGTTTAATACCTGACTCTTTATCTTATGATGTCTACTACACAACCTTCTTCTTGTAGATGTTGTTCGGCCTCCAAGTGCAGTGGTTTGTAGGACAGTAGCAAATTTCCCTCAAGTGGATGACCTTAGGTTTATCAATCCGTGGGAGGCGTAGGTTGAAGATGGTCTATCTCAAACAACCCTTCAACCAAATAGCAAAGAGTCTCTTGTGTCCCCAACACACCCAATACAATGGTAAATTGTATAGGTGCACTAGTTCGGCGAAGAGATGGTGATACAAGTGCAATATGGATGGTAGATATGGGTATTTGTAATCTGAAAATATAAAAACAGCAAGGTAACTAATGATAAAAGTGAGCACAAACGGTATTGCAATGCTAGGAAACAAGGCTTAGGGTTCATACTTTCACTAGTGCAAGTTCTCTCAACAATAATAACATAATTGGATCATATAAATATCCCTCAACATGCAACAAAGAGTCACTCCAAAGTCACTAATAGCGGAGACCAAATGAAGAGATTATGGTAGGGTACGAAACCACCTCAAAGTTATTCTTTCTGATCGACCTATCATAGAGTTCGTACTAGAATAACACCTTAAGACACAAATCAACCAAAACCCTGATGTCACCTAGATACTCCAATGTCATCTCAAGTATCCGTGGGTATGATTATACGATATGCATCACACAATCTCAGATTCATCTATTCAAACCAACACAAAGTACTTCAAAGAGTGCCCCGAAGTTTCTACCGGAGAGTCAAGACGAAAATGTGTGCCAACCCCTATGCATAAGTTCACAATGTTACGGAACCCGCAAGTTGATGACCAAAACATACATCAAGTGGATCACGTGAATATCCCATTGTCACCACAGATAAGCACATGCAAGACATACATCAAGTGTTCTCAAATCCTTAAAGACTCAATCCGATAAGATAACTTCAAAGGGAAAACTCAATCCATTACAAGAGAGTAGAGGGGGAGAAACATCATAAGATCCAACTATAATAGCAAAGCTTGCGATACATCAAGATCGTGCCGAATCAAGAATGCGCGCGAGAGAGAGATCAAACACATAGCTACTGGTACATACCCTTAGCCCCGAGGGTGAACTACTCCCTCCACGTCATGGAGAGCGCCGGGATGATGAAGATGGCCACCGAAGAGGGATTCCCCCCTCCGGCAGGGTGCCGGAACGGGTCTAGATTGGTTTTCGGTGGCTACAAAGGCTTGCGGCGGCGGAACTCCCGATCTAGGTTATGTTCTGGGGGATTATTTATATATAAGAGGTTTTGGCATCGGGAACAAGTCAGGGGGGTCTCTGGGCTGTCCACGAGGTAGGGAGGCACGCCCAGGGGGTGGGCGCGCCCACCACCCTCGTGGGCAGCCCGGGACTCTTCTGGCCCAACTCTTTTACTCCATGGCCTTCTTCTGGTCCAAAATTAAGTTCCGTGAAGTTTCAGGTCAATTGGACTCCGTTTGGTATTCCTTTTCTGTAAAACTCAAAAACAAGGAAAAAACAAAAACTGGCACTGGGCTCTAGGTTAATAGGTTAGTCCGAAAAATCATATAAAATAGCATATAAATGCATATAAAACAGCCTAGATGGATAATATAATAGCATGGAACAATAAAAATTTATAGATATGTTGGAGATGTATCACCTTTGTCGAGTTCCCAATCTTTAGAGTTGCCTTTAATTCTTTCCAAAAGATCCCACCAGAATTCAATAGTCTTCTTCATAAAAGAACAAGCACAAGAAGTATCAAGCATGGTTTGATCATTACGAGAAAGCCGAGCATAAAAATTCTGGATAATAATTTCTCTTGAGAGCTCATGATTGGGGCATGAATATAACATTGACTTAAGCCTCCCCCAAGCTAGAGTGATACTTTCTCCTTCACGCGGCCAAAAATTATATATATAATTCCAATCACGATGAACTAGATGCATAGGATAATTTTTTTGGTGGAACTCCAATTTCAAACGATTCCAATTCCATGATCCAATATCGTCGCATAGCCTATACCATGCCATTGCTTTTCCGTTAAAAGATAAAGGGAAAACCTTTTTCATAACTTGATCCCTAGGTAAACCTGCAAGCTTAAACAATCCACAAATTTGTTCCACATATATCAAGTGCATATCAGGATGTTCGGTTCCATCTCCTGCATAAGGATTAGCTAGCAGTTGTTCTATCATACCCGAAGGAATTTCATATTCAATATTTTCAGTAGGTGCAGTAGGTTGAGGGGTAATTGTGGTTCAGGACGAGGTGAAGATACCCCGAACAAACCCCACAAAGGATTGTTTTCCATAGTAACAAGCGACAATAAATTTCAGCACACTATATAAATGTTTCCTTACTGAATTCCACTTACCAAAGGCGCTTCACTCCCCGGCAACGGCGCCAAAAAAGAGCCTTGATGACCCACAACTATAGGGGATCAATTGTAGCTCTTTTCCATAAGTAAGAGTGTCGAACCCAACGAGGAGCAGAAGGAAATGACAAGTAGTTTTCAGTAAGGTAATGTCTGCAAGTGCTGAAATTGTAAGTAGCGAGTAGTTTGATAGCAAGATAATTTGTAATGAGCAAGTAACGATAATTGTAACAAGTATGCAGCAAGATAGCCCAATCCTTTTGAGGAAAAGAAGAGGCCAAAACGGTCTCTTATGATAAGCAAAGCGCTCTTGAGGGTACACGGGAATTTAATCTAGTCACTTTCAACATGTTGGTTTGATTTAAGTTAGCTACTTTGATAATTTGATATGTGGGTGGACCGGTGCTTAGGTGCCGTTCTTACTTGAACAAACCTCCTACTTATGATTAACCCTCCAGCAAGCATCCAGAACTACGAGAAAAGTATTAAGAGTAAATTCTAACCATAGCATTAAACTCTAGGATCCAATCGGTCCCTTACAGAATAGCGCATAAGCTGGGGTTTAAGTTTCTGTCACTCCCATAACCCACCATCTAATTTCTACTCCACAATGCATTCCCTTAGGCCCAAATATGGTGAAGTGTCATGTATTCGATGTTCATATGACACCACTAAGGGAATAACAACATACATACTATCAAAATAT
The DNA here is from genome assembly GCF_018294505.1 of Triticum aestivum. NCBI lineage: Eukaryota > Viridiplantae > Streptophyta > Magnoliopsida > Poales > Poaceae > Triticum > Triticum aestivum. The sequence goes on from NC_057808.1 coordinate 406,360,115, forward strand.
CGAACACATATCAAGTTCACATGATTACTTGCAACATGATTTCTCTGGTGACCTCAAGAACAAAAGTAACTACTCACAAATAATAAAAATGCTCATGATCAGAGGAGTATTAAATAACATCATGGATCTGAACATATAATCTTCCACCAAATAAACCATATAGTAATTAACTAGAAGATGTAATCAACACTACTAGTCACCCCCTAGCACCAATCTATAGTTCCGGTAACAAGATTGAATACAAGAGATGAACTAGGGTTTGAGATGAGACGGTGCTACTGAAGATGTTGATGGATATTGCCCTCCCCAAGATGTGAGAGATGTTGGTGATGATGATTACGATGATTTCCCCCTCCGGGAGGGAAGTTCCCCTGACAAAATCGCTCCGCCGGAGGGCAAAAGTGCTCCTGCCCAAGCTCCGCCTCGAGACGGCGGCGCCCCATCCCGAAAGCCTTCTCCTTATTTTTTCTAGGTCAAAATGACTTATATACCAAAAGATAGGCACCGGAGGTGGGCCGAGGAGGCCACAACCCACCAGGGCGCGCCTGGAGGGCCTGGCGCGCCCAGGTGGGTTGTGCCCACCCGGTGGCCCCCCTCTGTTGTTTATTGGCTCCAATATTTCTTAAATAATCCATAAAAACTCTTCGTGAAGTTTCAGCTCATTTGGAGTTGTGCAGAATAGGTGGCCTGACGTAACTTTTCCAGGTCCAGATTTCCAACTGCCGGAATTCTCCCTCTTGGTGTGTTCCTTGCAAATTATGAGAGAAAAGGCATTAGAATTACTCCAAAAAGCATTATTATGGATAAAAACATTATAAATAACAGTAAGAAAACATGATGAAAAATGGACGTATCAACTTCCCCAAGCTTAGACCTCGCTTGTCCTCAAGCAAAAACCAAAATCGAAAAACATGTCCACATGCTTTGAGAGAGAGCCTTTATGTAAGGGCATATTTCTCCCTAAGTGGTTTTGGTGATTGATGACAATGCATTTGCGGACTAATCGTGTGCATTGAGCATTTCAGATATCTCATGTCTAGGCGCAAGACGGTTCGATGCCCCTCGGAGCCTTTCGAAGACGGTGTTTCTCTATGTTTCTTTTCGATGGATTTGAGTCATAGGAAAGCCGTACTATTAAGAGGGGGTCCGCTTCGGAAAGGTTAGAGTGGAATCATCACGTACACATCTGTTGCTTTGCACCACCTTTCCTTGTTTCATTGGAGCACCGGTTGTTCCCCTTTGTTGCGAAGATGAAGGCCTCCTAGTGCTACTAGTCTGCGGCGTGCGGTAGTACTGATCAAGGGAGCAGTAGTACCGCAGCTGGCCACGGTAGTACTGCCCAAGGCAGCAGTAGCACCGCAAGTGGGGTAGTACCGATCCTAGCACGCGGTAGTACCGTGGCCTCTGGCCCAGCATGGTGGCGTGAGCGGATGTAGGGGCGGAAGTAATTTTTTACTTCCGCACCCTACGCGGTAGTACCGCTCCCTGTGAGCTATAGTACCATGCCGGATTTTTGCACTGACTGAAACTCAACGGAAGTTGAGGGAGTCCTGGACTAAGGGGTCCTCGAGCGTCTGGCCTGTTAGCCATGGGCCGGACTGATGGGCTGTGAAGATACGAAGACCGAAGACTGCACCCGTGTCCAGATAGGACTCTCCTTGGCATGGAAGGCAAGCTTGGCGACCAAATATGCAGATTCATTTCTTTATAACTGACCTTGTGTAACCCTAGATCCTCCCGGTGTCTATATAAACCGGAGGACTTAGTCCGGAAGGGGAGAGACTCATTACCATAGTCATACAGGCTAGACTTCTAGGGTTTAGCCATTATGATCTCGTGGTAGATCAACTCTTGTAATACTCATATTCATCAAGATCAATCAAGCAGGAAGTAGGGTATTACCTCCATAGAGAGGGCCCGAAGCTGGGTAAACATCGTGTCCCCCGTCTCCTGTTACCATCGACCTTAGACGCACAGTTTGGGACCCCCTACCGAGATCCGCTGGTTTTGACACCGACATTGGTGCTTTCATTGAGAGTTCCACTGTGCCATCCCCATAGGATTCGATGTCCCCTTCAATCGGCTACAATGACGCCGTCCAAGGAGAAACCTTCCTCCCCAGACAGATCTTCGTATTCAGCGGCTTCGTGCTGCGGGCCAACTCGTTTGGCCACCTGGAGCAGATCGATAGCTACGCCCCTAGCCATCATGTCAGATTTGGGAGCTTGAATTACATTGCGGACATCCGTGGAGATTTGATCTTCGCCGGATTCAAGACCGCGACGACCGCTCCTGGTCACCTTGATGAACATGACCAAAATCTGTCGTCAGACCGCATCCAGGAGATAGCTCCTGTGACCACTCTGGCCTTAGATCTAGAGCACACTACGGCATCCAAGGATTGGAGGCTCAACCCCACCACGGAGGCCACAGATTCCCCGGCGTTGGAGCCGCACATGGATTTAACCTCACACAATACTCGTGTCACCGGAATTCCGGACTCTTCTCTGGGTATAAGTTGCGAACCGTGTGAGTCCGCGGATGCCGAACTTGATCATTTATCGATCTTCGAGTTCAGCGCCGCAGATGTCTTCCAGCACTTGCCCTTGGGCGATGTGCTGAACTCGTTAAAAAACTTGTCCTTGGTGGGGGACTCACAATCGAACTATGTTCGATACGAACTAGAGGCTGACAATGGAGAATTTTGCTTCCCACCCGCCACCCACTTCATAGCCACTGTCAAGGACTTAACCGAAATGCTTGACTTCGGCCCCAAAGACATCGTCAGCACGGACGACGATGCTGACAAGGAGCAAGGCCAAAACCCTCCATTCACTGCACGACGGACGGCCCCTCCTTCCTACGACGTATACATGGTGCACACGCCTGAAAAAACTAACAACGGTGACAAAGAGGATCCAGTTGAGGATAAACCTCCTGAGAGACTGCCCAAGCGCCAGCTTCCTCGACGCCGCTCTAAGTCACGTCGTTCCAAAGACTGCAATATGGGCACCGGAAAAAATAATACTCCGGACGATGCCGAAAACAATGAAGACCCCGTCAAGTTAACCTCCGAACAGGAGGAACGGGAAAATGGGCAAGCTAGCCCTGATGAACAGGCCATACACGGAGACTCGGAGGACAGTAATTATCTTCCACTCACCGAGGAAGAGGAGAGGCTCGGCAACGAGGATTTCATCGTGCCTGAGGAACCTCTCGAGCAGGAAAGCTTCAAACACCGGCTAATAGCCACTTCAAGGAGCCTGAAAAAGAAGCAACTGCCGCTTCAAGCGGACCAAGATCTGCTCAATGATAGATGGACCGAAGTCCTGGCCGCCAAAGAATACGGCCTCAGCGGCCTAGCCAAAAATTACCTGAAGCACAAATTGTTACCCCAGTTCGATGACGAGGCGCTGGAGCCCGTACCATCATCGCACAACGGGGCCGACCGACCGCCACGCGGTCAGGATAAAGCAGCAACTCAAGCCGAACACCAGACCGCCCCACCTCGCCGTAAAGGCAGGAATAAAACAGCTCGGGGTTGTACATACGACCTTCGACGGGACCTGGACAGCAGAGCAAGACACACAAGATCGATCTACGAATCGCGAGGACAGCAGAGCAAGACACACAAGACGGCTACCTATTCGGACGTGACAAACCTAGCCACGCCCGGGCCGAAAACCGCAAATGGACTCCGTCGGAGGTACGTCGCAGTGTGGCCCAATATAGAGGCGCCGCACACCCCCTTTGCTTCACAGACGAAGTAATGGAGCATGAATTCCCAGACGGGTTCAAACCCATGAATATCGAATCATACGACAGAACAACGGATCCCACGGTATGGATCGAGGACTTCCTCCTCCATATCCACATGGCCCGCGGAGATGACCTTCATGCCATCAAATACCTACCACTAAAACTCAAAGGACCAGCTCGGTACTGGTTGAACAGTCTGCTGGAAAATTCTATTGGCAGCTGGGAAGATTTGGAAGACGCCTTTCGTGACAACTTCAAAGGAACATATGTCCGGCCACCGGATGCCGATGACTTAAGTCACATTGTCTAGCAGCCCGGAGAGTCAGCCAGGAAGCTATGGACTAGGTTCTTAGTTAAAAAGAAGAAAATCGTCGACTGTCCAGACGCGGAAGCCCTTGCGGCCTTCAAACACAGCGTCCGGGATGAATGGCTTGCACGCCACCTCAGTCAAGAAGGACCTAAATCCATGACAGCCCTTACCGCTCTAATGACCCGCTTTTGCGCGGGAGAAGACAGCTAGCTCGCTCATAGAAGCAACAGCGCCAGCGACTCGGGCACTTCTGAAATCCAAGACGGCAATGGCAAGCCACGACGAAGCAAACACAGCAGTCGCAATGATAATGAAAGATCACGCGACACAACGGTCAACGCCGGATTCAGCAATCCCAAACCCGGTCAGCGGAAAAAGCCATTCAAGGCGAACAGAGATGGACCATCCAACCTAGACAGGATATTGGACCGACCCTGCCAGATTCACGGCGACCCCGATAAACCAGCTAATCATACCAACAGAAGCTGTTGGGTCTTCAAGCAGGCCGGCAAGCTCAACGCCGAACACAAGGGGAGGAGGCCGCTAGGCGATAGGGACGACGAAGAGATTCACCAACCAAATACCGGGGGTCAGAAGCAATTTCCCCCCAAACATTGACCAATTCCGGAGCGGAAATAGCAGTTCGGCTTCCACCGCCCACCTCATATACCCGCAAAATTTGCATCGCGCATACATCACTACGCACTCAAGATACCATGGGCGTCAGCGGAAGTACAATACGGACAAGCCTGCAAGTACTCCTGTAACATTTTTCCCTACTTTCCTCTTTCTTTCCTCATTATCTCTTAAAAACAGGTGACGCAAAGGACAAACATCTAAACTGACTCTATCGGAGTTCGGGTCCGTACACTCACCTAAGGGGCTACTTCCGTCAAGGATTCCCCTCGCCGAGGACAGGCGGCGCAGACGTGCGACAGGAGGTCCAAAATAACTTTTTGTAGACCGCACTCTTTATTTCGAGCCTGTAATATGCCTTTTTCCTCCGCCTTCAACCCAGGCATGTCAAATAGCCAGGGTTGTGGTCTTTTTATATAAAGTAATCATTGGCATATCGCTTAGGTCCCAGTAAACATCATCTGAACTAATCATCTATTTCTTTTCGCAAATGAATATGGCTCCTATGGTTGTTTCACAGATATACCTCGGCATAACCTGCCAGGGGCTCGGTATGGGAACAAATGAGTTGCCAACAAAGTCCGAACAGCTTTACAGCATACTTCGACGTTGCAAGTTTGGCCTTATATGCATCAGCTCCGAATCATGTCTTGGGTCAATGGTTGGGTTGCCCGGCTCCTGTGCTTGCTACCTTACGTTCCACTCTATCGGCTAGGGTAGTAAAGGGAGAACTACTGCGATTGTGCTTCCGGTTCATCTGGTCAAGCACCTCAGTAGAGAAAGCCGAAAACCGACTATCATGATGCTGCGAGAGCTGGTCAACCACTCGATGACTTATCGAAATCTGTCGCGATTCCCTCCGTATCACACGAAGGAACTTTTTTCTTCAGGTCATATATGTAACGCACCATATTGGAATAAGCCGTACACATACCAGGGGCTATATCGTAGTCCCCCCTATCAAACTCCTATGGATAAGTGAAAGTGTTAACGCCCTATAGTCTGATTGCCTGGTTCACCGCATTATCACCTCCTTCATGGACCAAGACGTTGGGTCAAGAGTGATCAAAAGCTTTTCCGAACACCCCCGTACTTCCTACGAGGGGGCTGAAGTCGACAACTGGAAAACTTTCAGATTATATAAAAACGGCCGCACAGGAGGAACACAAGCTTTCGAGCAAAACATAAAAATAGATTAACTATAAAGTTATCTTTTACAATTCCCATACACCTCACTCGAATATTCTGTCTTTCGAGCATTGACCCTCTATCAAGCGGGCGGCCTCTAAGACGTCTTCAAAATAAAGCTCCGGTGCATGACGGTCCTTGCCCTTGGGTGGACTCTTCGCCGCAACATCGATGGCCTTCATCTTCCCCCAGAATGTCTTGACACGGGCAAAGGCCATCTGTGCACCCTCAATGCACGCCGACCACTTCACAACATCGATACGTGGCACCGCACCAACAAGCTGCTGCACCAAGCCAAAGTAGCTATTCGGAACATGCTCAGTCGGCTGATACGTCTCCAACGTATCTATAATTTATGAAGTATTCATGCTATTATATTATCCATCTTAGATGTTTTATATGCATTTATATGCTATTTTATATGATTTTTGGGACTAACCTATTAACCTAGAGCCCAGTGCCAGTTTCTGTTTTTTCCTTGTTTTTTAGTTTTAGAGAAAAGGAATACCAAACGGAGTCCAATTGACGTGCCAATTTTTGTTGATTTTTTATGGACCAAAAGAAGCCCCTGGAGCAAAAGAGTTGGGCCAGAAGAGTCCTGGGCTGTCCACCAGGGTGGGGGCGCGCCCACCCCCCTAGGCGTGGGCCCCTGCCTTGTGGACGACTCGGAGACCCCCCTGACGTGAAACCAACGCCAAAAATTCCTAGAAATATAGAAAGCCCCAGAATATAACCTAGATCAGAAGTTCAGCCGCCGCAAGCCTCTATAGCCACGAGAAATCAATCTAGGCCCTCTCTGGCACCCTGCCGGAGGGGGCCATCATCACCGGAGGCCATGGAGGAGGATCTCAGAGGGGCCATCATCGCCATGAAGGCCAGGGACCAGAGGGAGAACCTCTCCCCATCTAGGGGGAGGCCATGGAGGAGGAAGCACAAGGGGGACAACCTCTCCTCCTCTCTCTCGGTGGCGCCGGAGTGCCATCAGGAGGGGAATCATCACCGCGGTGATCGTCTTCATCAACATCACCATCCTCATCTCTTTTACGCGGTCCACTCTCCCGCACCCCGCTGTAATCCCTACTTGAACATGGTGCTTTATGCCACATATTATGATCCAATGATGTGTTGCCATCCTATGATGTTTTGAGTAGATATCCTTTGTCTTTGGGTTGATTGATGATCTAGATTGGTAAGAGTTGTATGTTTTATTTTGGTGCTGTCCTATGGTGCCCTCCGTGTCGCGCAAGCGTGAGGGATTCCCGCTGTAGGGTGTTGCAATACATTCATGATTCGCTTATAGTGGGTTGCTTGAGTGACAGAAGCATAAACCCGAGTAAGGGGGTTGTTGCGTATGGGATAAAGGGGACTTGATGCTTTAATGCTATGGTTGGGTTTTACGTTAATGATATTTAGTAGTTGCGGATGCTTGCTAGAGTTCCAATCATAAGTGCATATGATCCAAGAATAGAAAGTAGGTTAGCTTATGCCTCTCCCTCATATGAAATTGCAATGACGACTACTGGTCTTGTTAACAATTGCCTAGGATAATTCCGCACACCGACCCATCATTATTCCACACTCACTATTTATAATATTTAGTAATATATTCTAACTTCATGATAACAGCACCTACTTTTCCGTTTTAGCTCTCCGATATCATGCAAAGTTATCCTCTTCATACCCACAACGTAGTTTTATTTCTCGTTTCTAGTCGGAAGCAAACGTTCGGTGTACATAGAGTCATATCAGTGGCAGATAGGACTTGAGAGAATATTGATCTTACCTTTAGCTCCTTGTGGGTTCGACAGTCCATACTTATCACTTCCACCATTGGGAATTGCTACGATGATGCCCTGCACTTGGGGATCAATAGCGTGGGGTTGATATTCTCGTGTGTGCTTGTTTGCTTTCTTCACTAAGTAGATTTTGTTTTTCCTTTTTGTTTCTGTTTAGTTGTGGGTTAAACATACAATTTTTTTTAAAGAATGAAAATACCAAAAAAAATTACTTGCCTCTCATGCCTAAAAGGTTTTTCAAAAAGAGAAGTGATTGGAAAGTTATGCATTGAAGAAGTGAGGGTCGACCTTGAGCACTTGTGTTCATGCTCATGGAAACAATGTAGAATTTTCCATGGAAGTTTCTCTGTAAATAATTATCCCCTTGTATATATCCATTGTATTATAAAAATAATGTGCCATGCTTTGGTTTTAGGATGATTAGATTGCTTGTTTACTATGTGCAGAAGAAAAACAGAAACTTTGGCTGTAGTGCACGAATTTACATTTTTTACTGGAAAGTCAAATGGATCTGAAACTTTTTGCACATTACTTATGTGCATGTTTTTCAAATTTTAGAATTTATTTCATAATTTTTGGAGTTACAGAAGTTTGCTAAACTTCCAGATTACTACAGACTGTCCTGTTTTTGACAGATTCTGTTTTTCGCGTGTTGTTTGCTTATTTTGATCAATCTATGGCTAGTAACGGAGCTTATGAACCATAGAGAAGTTGGAATACAGTAGGGTGTAACACCAATATAAATAAAGAATAAGTTTGCAACAATACTTATAGTAGTGATTTGCTTTGTTATACTAACGGCTCGCACAAAGTTTTTGTTAAAGTTCTGTGTGGATGAAGTGTTCGAAGATCAAGGAGCTATCAATATGAGAAGAATAAAAAGAGGCAAGAGTTCAAGCTTGGGGATGCTCAAGGCACCCCAAGTAAATATTTAAGAGGATACTCAAGCATCTAAGCTTGGGGATGCCCCGGTTGGCATCCCATCTTTCTTCTTCAACAATTATCGGTATTCCTCGGTTTTTGTTTTGTTCACATGATTTGTGTCCTTTGTGTTTTTATTTTTCCTTAAGAACCATGCTAGTATGATATGTCCCTTCATTTATTTATAGAATTCTTCATGTGCTTCACTTATATCTTTTAAGTATGATCTTATAGAATTGCTCTTTGCGCTTCACTTAAATCTTTTGAGTATGGTTTTATAGAATGCTTCGTGTGCTTCACTTATATATTTTGAGCTTGGATATTGGTTATACTATATTAATTGTAGAATGCTCCATGAAATTCACTTATATATTTTGGAGTATGAATCATACTATCATCTAAAGCGGGATTGGAAGAGTGTCAACTTTAGGAATTAGTGATCCCACTATTCTGAATGAGAACAATTTTGCTTACGTGGAGAGTAGAAAAATTTCTATGGTTGTAGATCATGAAAAGAATGCTTTATGTGATGGTTATATTGATGAATTCATTCATGATTCTACTGAAAAATATTATGAGGGAGGAATATATGCTTGTAGGAGTTGCAATAATATGAAGTTTCCTCTCTATGTGCTTAAAGTTTTGAAGTTATACTTGTTTTGCCTTCCTATGCTAGCTGATTCTTGTTCCTATAAATTGTGTGCTCACAAAATCCCTAGGCATAGGAAGTGGGTTAGATTTAAATGTGCTAGTCATATTATTCATGATGCTCTCTTTATGTTTCAATTCTTATCTTTTATGTGAGAATCATTGAAATCATCATGCCTAGCTAAAATGCATTAAAGAAAAGCGCTTGTTGGTAGACAACCCAATATTTACCCTTGCTGTTTTTGTGTGTTTACATGATTAAGCTACTGTAGTAATCATGTTTTATAGCTTTTGTTTCAATAAATTGCCAAGTAAGACCTTTGGTAAGACTTGGGTGAGAGTTAATGTGATCTTGCTGTAAAAAACAGAAACTTTGCGCTCACGGGATTAGCTACCATTTTTTACAGAATAGTGCTTTTGAGTTGATTCTTTTTCGAGATGATTAATAGACAAATTCCTCACGTCCACCAATGTATCTCATAATTTTTTGGGTAGCAGAAGTATGGTTGCTGTTCAGATCATTACAGACTGTTCTGTTTGTGACAGATTCTGTTTTCATTGCATAGTTTGCTTGTTTTCTAGTTTCTATGGCTTATATTTCTCAATATAAATTGTAGAAATGGTATGGTACAGTAGGAATTGTGTGAGAAAAATTATGAACCTTGTCTTTTACAGTACCAAAGTGAATGGTTTACTCTTTATCATACTAACCTATCTCACGAAGTTCCGTTAAGTTTTGTGTGATTGAAGTTTTCAAGCTTTGGGTGAGATATCGATATGAGGAGAATAAGGAGTGGAAATACCCTAAGCTTGGGGATGCCCAAGGCACCCCAAGGTATTATTCAAGGAAGACTCAAGCGCCTAAGCTTGGGGATGCCCCGGAAGGCATCCCCTCTTTCGTCTTCAAAACTATCTGTATACCTTACTCGGAGCTATATTTTTATTCATCACATGATATGTGTTTTGCTTGGAGCGTGTTTTCAATTTTACTTGATGTTTGAATAAAATCATTGGATCTGAAATATTGAATGAAAAAGAATCCTCCCATGGCTAGTTAATTATTTGACTACTCAGTGTTCTTCACTTATATCTTTTTGGGGTAGTTTGTCATTTACTCACGTGCTTCAAGTATATCCTATGAGTAAATGGTTGAATGAATTGAATATCATAAATCTGAATTTATAAATGTTTCATATGCTTATACCATGGGGAGTAATGACTTCACACAAAATAAGTATAGGTAGTAAACTTATTGAAAGTTAACAAACGCAGAATTGGTCACTTGAACAATTCATGAAAGAATATTGAAGGAAGAGAGATTTCACATATAAATATACTATCTTGGACATACTTTGTAATTGTGAGCACTCATTAAAATATGACATGATAAAAATTTGATGTTGGACAAGAAAGACAACTTAATGGGTTATGTTTTCCTATATCCGAAACGTTATATTGTCTTGGATCATCCAACATGTTGAGCTTGCCTTTCCCTCTCATGCTAGCCAAATTCTTTGCACCAAGTAGAGATACTATTTGTGCTTCCAAACATTCCTTAACCCAGTTTTGCCATGAGAGTCCACCATACCTACCTATGGATTGAGTAAGATCCTTCAAGTAAGTTGTCATTGGTGCATGCAATAAAAATTGCTCTCTAAATATGTATGATCTATTAGTGCGAAGAAAATAAGCTTTATACGAACTTGTGATAGGGAAGAAATAAAAGCGACGGACTGCATAATAAAGGTCTTTATCACAAGCGGTAATATAAAGTGACGTTCTTTTGCATTAAGATTTTGTGCATCCAACCATAAAAGTGCATGACAACCTCTGCTTCCCTCTGCGAAGGTCCTATCTTTTACTTTTATCTTCTACCCTTATACAAGAGTCATGGTGATCATCACCTTTCCTTTTTACACTTTTTCCTTTGGTAAGCACTTTGTGTTGGAGCGGTCCGGATATATATATCCACTTGGATGTAGGTTTTCATAAATTATTATTGTTGACATTACCCTTGAGGTAAAAGGTTGGGAGGCGAAACTATAAGCCCCTATCTTTCTCTGTGTCCGATTAAAACTTTGAACCCATAAATACCACATGAGTGTTAGCAATTGTGAAAGATTAAATGATAGTTGAGTATGTGGAGTTTGCTGAATCAAAGCTCTTACATAGACCCTTCCCAAAAATAAGATGAATTGCAATTGTTTGATGACTAAGAGCACTGTTTGTTAGTTTTTGTCGGTGTACAAAAGGAGGGGCGCACTTTTGTACCCCTTTACCTATGCACGGGCAGTCGGAGCCGCGCCCACAGTCACACTAAGCAGAACAGGGGAGGTGAGCCAAGGTAAGACCGAAGCCCAAGATAACCAGAGCAATGCCAAGGCCAAGACCACAAAGAGCAGAGGGACGAAGCAGGTTCCCCCGGCAAGACCCTTGCCGGGGCAGCTCACCACACACCAACAGAGCGAGCCACCCTTGAGCACACGGTCTCCAACATCACGTTGGGGCAGGGATCGGGAGGCACCTCCATGGTGGCATGCAGATCTTTGTGAAGACAAGGAACACTCAAGATCAGATGAGGATTAGAACACGATGATCCTCGGCAGGATCCTTGCCGAGGAAGGCCACCAGACCCTCGGCAAGATCCTTGCCGGGGACGACAGCGTGCCACAAGAAGACCCTTGCCGGGCCACCTGGCAAGGCCCTCACCGAGGACGCCAGCAGGGCCACTACCAGGCCCGCACCAACCAAGTCTCCACCGTTCACATGCAGCTGCCAGCCCAACCCGCTGGGCGGGCACCTGCGTGGCAACATGCAGCTCCCAGGCCATCTCATCAAGCGCCTGCATGGCAGCATGCAGATCTTCATGGAGGCTCCACCACCGCGCCACCTCAGCTGCCTGCCTGCCTACATGGCGCCGCATGCGTCGCTAGCCAGGGCGCGTGTCGAAGCAAGGAGGAGTGGCGACGGACGGGACGGGCCACGCCCCTGTCCCTGATAAAGCAAGGGGACACCTAAGCTCCGCATTAAATGCGTCTTGTCCTGTAATACGAGCGATAAGCTCATAGCACTGTGCGCCTTTCCACATCCTGTGTGCCACTGTGGCAGCCCCTTTCGACTATAAAAGGAGGCCCATGGCATACTGGAGAAGGATTCGGCTCTTTCGAACCACGCACTCACCACAGCTAGTTCGAGAGCTCAAGAACTCTCTAAAATACACCCACCAAAGCAGGACTAGGGTTTTTATGCATCCTCGCGGCCCGAACCTGGGTAAACGATCCTCGTGCTGGTTACTAATCCTGCTCTTCTCGCAACCCCGCGCCCTGGCAACCGTAGTAGGGATTCTGGTGATCCCATAGGTGTCGTTCCACACCGACATCTTTGGCGCGCCAGGTAGGGGGCGCAATTGTGAGAATCTGGTCTAGTAGCTAGCCTAGTGTTTCTTCATCGCCATGGCTCCCAAGAAGAAGACGGCCACGACGATCGGCTCGTCGGGGGCCGAACGGCCCGTACCACTACGGGCGAGCAGCGGCCCGGTCGCGGACAGGACCCGGGCCGCGGTCCGCGAGCACCAGCATCACACTAGCAGTCAGAGCCTGGCGAGCGGCGTCGTTCGCACGCCCGACGACCGGCCGCACATCGCCAGATCCAAAGACGGAGCTGGGCCCCCCGCAGGCGGTGCGGGGCCGTCCAGGGGTGTCGTTGTGCCACCTCCGGGCGGCGCAGTGACCTCCAAGACGCCCACGCCGGCGACCACTACGCGCTCCTCCCATGGTGTGCGCGACGAGCAGCGTCACCACGCCGGTGACCCTGGGCACCGCCGTGGGAAGAGCCATGTGCATCGTCCACAGGATGAAGGAGTTCAGCATGCCCGCCGAAGTGCTGGCGAAAATGGCACGCAGCCGCTGGATCATAACGGAGCTCCTTCTAACGTGGTTAGAAGTCGAAGCACGCCGCGATCCACACAGCTATCGCCGCCGCCCACGCCAGCAGAAGCTTTGGCGCGCAGCTGCTCCCCGACTTCCCTCCTGCTGCAGAAAAGCTCGACGAGTGGAGGGCCACCATCCGGAGCCTCATCGCCATCGCCAACAAAGACGATCCGCGGCCGGCAGGGCCCTCGGGTCGGCGCACCACCGAGCCACCACATGCTGGCGCTGGGAGAACCGGGGGAGCTGCGGCCACGGTGCATTCTCCTCCTCCTCGCCAACCGCCGCGGGCGTCGGCCCGTCGTGACGACGCTTGTGATAACATCTCTATAGCGTCGTCCGACCCGCGGACCCACCGCGACCAGCACCAAGTTCTTCGGGAATGAGCTCACGAAGACGCTCGGACCACCATCGAGCGCCGGCGCGAAACGCGCCACCAGTCAGACAAGCGGGCGGGACCCGCGATGGACCACCCAACACCAGGGGGCTCCGACGGCCTACCTTACGAGGTGGGCTGCCCGGCCTTCACCCGTGAGCTGCGGCAGTTCTAGTGGCCGTCCCACCGCACGTTCAAGCCCGACGTCGGCGAGAAGTACACTGGCAAGACCCATCCGTCCGAGTTCCTCAGCATGTACACCATCGCGATGCAGGCTGCTGGAGCTCGCGACGACAAGGTGCTTGCCAACTATTTCCCGCTGGCACTGAAGCCTCATGTTATGTCTTGGTTGATGCACTTGCCGGCGGATTCCATTTCTTCTTGGTCGGATATGTGCCATGAGTTCGTTGGCGCCTTCACATGAGGCCACCAAGATCATGGCCAGGCCAGTGATCTGCATATCATTCCCCAGAAGGAAGGGGACACCCTGCGCAAATACATCCAGAGATTCAGCCGGGTGCAGTACAACATCACCGACGTTCATCCCGCCGCTGTGGTCAGTGCGTTCCATCAGAACGTGCGCAACCCCAAGATGCGCGAAGAGCTGGCGATGACCTGGGTCAAGGATGTGGCCGAGCTCTACGTTCTGGCCGATAGGTGCGCACGGGCTGAAGAGGGAAGGAAGTACCCCGGCGAAGACGCCGGTGCGGAAACCGACTCTACCGACGAAGACGCCGCCACCCCGACGAAGAAGGGCCGGCATCGCAATAGGAAACGCAAGGGCAAGGCCGTACTTGCCGTCGAGGGGTCTGACGACACCGGCGCTGCCAAGAAGGTCAAGGCAGACGGCCCCGGCAAGGAGATTAGCGGGTGCGCCGCCTGCCGGGCCTTAGCCGCCACCGACAAGCCAGGGGGCTCCGGCAAGTAGTACTGCAAGATCCACCGCACCAAGGGCCACGACCTCCAGAACTGCCGACAAGTCGAGCTGCTTGCTGAAAAGCAAAAGGCCGAGTATGAAAGGCGGGACAAGGAGAAATGTCAGGATGGTGCTGAGGGATCCGGCAAGAAGCGTGGCGGCCAAGGAAGCCGCCCCGGCAACGACAACCAGCAAGAGAGGCCCGCCCGGGGCCGTGACAAGAAACAAGAAGACGATGATCACGACGAGGACGGCATGTCCGGTGAGCAAGAGTTCCAGAAGGCTACGGAGGCCATGTGCGTCGATGGTGGCGCCTCGCTGCATACTTCTCACCGCCAGCTCAAGCAATGGGCACGTGAGATTGCAGCAGCCGAACCGTCATTCGATGCTCAGAAGCCGCTGAAGTGGTCCAGCACACCCTCATCTTTGACGCTGAGGACCACCCTGATCGCACAACCACGGTCGGGTGTTTGCCATTGTTGGTCTCACCAACAATACGCAACCTCAAGGTGAACAAGATGTTGGTTGACGGCGGGGCCGGCCTGAACTTGATCTCGCCTGTCATGATCAAAAGACTGCAAATTCCCGATGGAGACCTCGAGGAAACGAGTACGTTTCAAGGGGTCAATCCGGGGAGGAGCCAGCCGAAGGGGAAGGTCACACTGCCCGTGACGTTTGGAGGGGAGTTGAACTACAGAACGGAGAGGATCATCTTCGACGTGGCCGAGATCCCCTTGCCCTACAACGGGATCCTCGGCCACCCAGCACTAGCCAAGTTCACGGTAGCATCACACTACGCCTACAACATGCTAAAGATGCCCGGGCCGTTGACCATCATCTCCGTCCCCTCCGACAAGAAGGACGCGCTGATCTGCGACAACCAACTCTACCGGGAAGCAGTTGCAGCAGCTGCCGTCAAGGCACCTGCTCCTGCCGCTGAAGGCCCGGAAGGGAAGGGAAAGCCCGACAAGACCTCTCACACCCACTCCGACAAGCACGCCTCTTCGGAGTGCTACACTACCGTCGAGGACGTGCTAGAGAGCTCTACCGGCAAGAGCAAGAAATCCATAGCCGAGCCACCGCAGACCAAGAAGGTGTCCGCCAGGGAGGATGGCACGGGAGGGGCCTTCACCATAGGCTCCACCCTCGACAGCAAATAGGAAGGCGCGCTCGTCACCTTCCTATGGGCGAATGTCGACGTGTTTGCGTGGCAAGCATCCGACATCCCCGGTGTTCCCAGGGAGGTGATTGAGCACCACCTAGCTGTCTGTCCTCATGCGTGGCCCGTCAAGCAAAAGGTCAGAAAGCAGGCTCTGGAGAGGCAGGAGTTCATCACAGAGGAGATCAGGAAGTTGGAAGCGGCAGGTTTGGTGAGAGGAGTGCTCCACCCGACGTGGTTGGCCAATCCGGTAGTGGTGCGCAAGGCAAATGGGAAGTGGAGGCTGTGTATTGACTACATAGATATCAATAAGGCTTGTCCTAAGGACCCCTTCCCATTGCCGCGCATCGACCAGATTGTCGACCCCACGGCTGGGTGTGATCTGTTGTCATTACTCGATGCCTACTCGGGCTACCACCAAATCTTCATGACAAGAGAAGATGAAGAGAAGACCGCATTCCTCACCCCATGTGGTACGTATTGCTTTTTCCGGATGCCTTTCGGGTTGAAGAGTGCTGGCTCGACGTTTGCAAGAGCAGTCCAAATTGGTTTTGAACCCCAGCTCCATAGAAATATGGAAGCATACATGGATGACATAGTGATCAAGACCAAAGACGGGGCAACTCTTGTGCAAGATCTGGAAGAGACATTTGCCAACCTGCGCAAGATCAACCTCAAGCTGAACCCTGAGAAGTGTTTCTTCGGCGTTCCGTCCGGCAAGCTTCTCGGGTTCTTTGTGTTGCAGCGCGGGATCAAGGCAAACCCAGACAAAATCAAGGCTATTGAGCATATTGAGGCGCCCAAGCGGATCAAGGATGTGTGTCGGCTCACCGGCTGCGTCGCCGCCATGAGCCGATTCATCTCCAAGTCCGCTGAGCGCGCCCTTCCTTTCTTAAAAATCTTGAAGAAGGCAGGCCCAATGGAGTGGACCCCAGAAGCCGAGGCAGCATTGCAGGATCTGAAGAAATACCTTTCCTCCACGCCAATACTGGTTGCGCCTAAACCACAAGAGTCGTTGCTGCTGTATCTGGCGGCGGCGAATCAAGTGGTCAGCGCCGCACTGGTGGCACAGAGGGAGGTCGATGAGGAGGCAGTGACGGCGGTAGAACCAGCGGATGGCAAGCGAAAGATTCCCCCAGCAGGGCCTGGTGCTGGCAAGGCGAGGCCGCCGGCAGAGTCTGATGCCACCGAGGCAGTGCCCGCGCAGTCGAGTGAGGTGGTGCACAAGAAGAAGATGATGCAGCACCCGGTTTACTTTGTCAGCTCCCTCTTGCAGGGAGCTAGATCGAGGTACTCCGGTGTGCAGAAATTGCTCTTCGGCCTCCTTATGGCCTCGAGAAAGCTGGGTCATTACTTCCAAGCCCACGAGATCACTGTCGTCACCCGCCTCCCGTTGCAACGGATACTGCATAACCCAGATGCAACCGGAAGGATTGTGGAATGGGCCTTCAAGTTATCGAGTTTCGGTTTGAAGTTTGAAAGTACCTCGACAATCCAGAGCAGAGTCTTGGCGGAGTTCATTGCAGAATGGACCTCAACGCCTGACGAAGAAATCCAGGAGACCACTCTCCCCGGCAAGGAAGCAGACCGCGACTGGATCATGTACTTTGATGGGGCTTTCTCGCTGCAAGGCACCGGTGCCGGTGTGCTGCTCGTCGCACCCACCGGCGAGCACCTCAAGTACGTGATCCAGATGCACTTCCCCAGGGAGATGTCCACCAACAACACTGCTGAGTACGAGGGATTGGTCATTGGTCTCAGGATCACGGCAGACCTCGGGGTTAAGAAGCTCATCATCAGGGGTGACTCGCAGCTTGTTGTTAGGCAGGTCAACAAGGATTACCAGAGCCCACTGATGGAGGCCTACGTAGATGAGGTGAGGAAGGTGGAGAAGCGCTTTGACGGTATCCAAGCGGAGCACGTCCCCCGAATGGAGAACAATATCGCCGATTACCTGTCAAAGCGTGCTGCATTCAAGCTACCTATGGAACCAGGTACCTTTTTGCTCTGGTTAACTCAACCATCCGTCGAACCATCAACGAGGCAGAACAAGCGGAGGAAGTGAGGTCCCGGCAAGTTGTCAGGACCGGATTTTTGGGATATTAATTCTCCAGAAAATGGCCCTTGTGCTCACCAGCCCCAGGATTACTGTTAGCTGATGAGGCGCCAACTTGATACAAGAATTCCAAGCAAGGTACAAAATATGTAGTACAAGACCATTGTGGCCTATGAGTACAACACTTGGTTTCTAGTGGTTGATGGCGGAAGCGGTTTGAGGTTCATCTGCGTCCATGGGACTCCATTTCCCACAAGAACAGCTGACCAGGATAACTCCTATCTTCGCGAGGCTACTATCACCTCAACATGGGTTCCGGGGCTGTCGTCGTAACGCTCCTCTCCACGCAAGAAATCTGGCCAAGACAATAGCCAGGGACAAGCCAGTGAGTACGTTTGAATGTACTCGCAAACATTTAGAACACGGGTATAATATAACAAGGGTAATCATGCTCCGAATATTCTATGATCATAACGTTCGTCACGAAATATAAGAAATCCATGATGTACGCATGCGGGTAAAATATGAATATGCAATATAGAAATAGAGTGTAGTGAACGAGTGTCAAAAATGACTCCTCGAAAAGGGTGCAAATAAATTAACAATGCCGCAGTCGGGCGTCTGAGCAACACCACATAAAGGGCTTATAAATAAAAGAAATAACAAACATGCCACAGTCGGGCGTCTATGCGACACCACATAAAGGGCTCATAAATAAAAGAATTAACAAGCATGCCACAGTCAGGCGTCTAAGCGACACCACATGAAGGGCTTATAAAATAAAGAAATAACAAACATGCCACAGTCGGGCGTCTATGCGACACCACATAAAGGGCTTATAAATAAAAGAAATAACTAGCATGCCACAGTCGGGTGTCTAAGCGACACCACATAAAGGGCTTATAATGGATAATCACAGTGAATATCCAGGAGGTAGAACCGTCCCAGGGATACTCAATAGTTCAAATAAAGTAAATGGTTAGTCCACAATAATAATGATCATAATTCACAGTTCATAATCAATGTTCTGGTTTAACAGTTTTTCCTCCGAAGACCGACACTTGACCCATCCCAGACTGTAGTCCTTAACCATGGACACGGCTATTCGAATAGATGTATAATCTCTGCAGAGGGTGTACTCTTTACCCACGGGTAACGGATTTCTTTAGTCCATCGGGACTAATTCCATCTACGGTCTTTTAATTGAAAACACGCCTGACCTGCACACACTAGCTTAACTTACCGGTGTTTGGAATCACCCACGACACCTGTCAAGCGAAACTCTAAGTGGGGAGGCTACAACCTCGACGTAGCATGGGATCACAAAATTTATACCGCGCGCAAACTAGGGGAGCTACCCCTTCGGCTACAACCGAAACACCCATGCCCCCGGACCGGATGACTGGCTTTAATCCATGGCCATGGGACCCTCATCACGGCCTCTCTGTACGGTGTGTGCTAGAAAGGGGTTGACAACTTACTGAACCGTACCCTACCTATGGCAGGGACAAGTGGTAGTACGAGGCAAGTGTGAGGGTTACTGGACAAGACTCGATTTAAGGCCGACTCAGGAGGTTCAAGTATTCCCTGCATGATTAGCATAACAAAAATATTGCCAATAACAGATAAGCTTAACACAAATCAAGCCCCACCATGCCATACCGGACATACTCGTCTCAACGAGGAACTAGGGGCAAGCTCGCGTCTACCCAAGACCGCGACTTTCCCGACTTCCTTCCGGCATGCATGAGAAGCTTACGAGGATGATCACTATCACCAGCATATCCATTTATAACAGCAAATAAATCTCCATTATGCACTCATGCGTATGATCTTACCGTCACATAAAATAGCATATACTCCAAGTCAAGGTGATGTTGTAACCGTATCAACAACATCCAAAAGTATTAAGCCAGGGTTCAGAATGCTTGCCTTCAAGTGTATGCATGTGGGGGTGCATTCTTTGAAGGTTGCCTTTTCTCCAAAATCCTATTTTGAGAAATATTCAAATAACACACATTTCAAATACAGTACAAAACTTTGTCCCAAATATTTTTGAAATAAATCTTAAAATAAACTAGATGAAATTTGAGGGAGGTAGGAAAAAGAATCAACTCATTTGGAGTTTTATTTTAAAAGATATAGCCAGTCAAAGTTCTGTTTTTAATAAAATCAGAAAAAGAAAATGCTTCGGGGAGAATACGCTTTCGAAGCAGAGGAGACGTACTCGGGATTTTGCGCCATCACTTAACCAGAGTGGATGGGCGCGCGGGTCGCTGACAGTGGGTCCAGGGGGCCCACTGGTCAGGTTTGACTGGTCTTCCCTCCCTCCTCTCTCTCTGCCCGAACGGTGACGGGCCTCCGGCGATCGCCGTCGACGAACGGCGGCTCTTCGAGGGCACCTGAGGGCAGGGATGGACCCGCCAGACCTGGGCGGTCCTCCCGGTGGTCGTTGGGCATGTGGGGACGGAGGAAGTCACCGGCGGCGAGCTCCACGGCGGACGGTGGTTCGGGAGCAAAGAGGGCTTCGGGCTATGGTGGTCCTTGGTCGACGCTGAGGCGCTAGGCAGCTCCGCAAGACTGTGGGGAGATGTTTGGTGGCATTGGATAGGCGGGGGAGGGTCCGGTTGCGACGCACGGCACTGGAGCTCGGTGGCGGCCGAACTGGCCGGAGGCGGGGAAGAAAGTTTCTTCCGGTCAATCCGCGGCTAGGGGAGCTCTAGGGGGAAGGTCTGAGGTTGCTTGAGTGCTCGGAGGGGCTCGGGGCCTCCTTTTATAGCGCAACAAGGCTGGCTCCCGCGATGGCCGTGGATAGGATCGCCGGCGACCGCGGTGCTGTAGCTGCAGGACTACGTGGCGGCGACGAGCGCGTGCCGACGGCTTGAGGATAAGCTCGGGCTGTTCCCAGGGGGCAGCTGGCGCGCGCGGGTGGCTTGGGCGGCGCCGTCCACGGCAGAGCCCGCTGCCGACGCCGGCGTGCCGCCAAGGAAGCTCTGACGGCGGCGCTGTAGGGCGCCAGGGAGGCTTGGAGGTTACTGGTGAGTGGGCGGGGGTAGTGCGCGGATCTGCAGGCGAGCAAGGGCCAGGGGTGCGACGCGGCGACCCGTGCGCACGCACGTGCAAAACGCGCGCTCTGGCCGCGCCCAGAGCACGCACACCAGGTGTTCGACGAAATGCCAGCGCGTGCTAGAGAGCTTGGGTGATGCTGGTAGTTAACAGGCCAGGGTTAGGGATAGCTAGGAGGTTAGTGGACATGCTGGATGGGTCAGGGGCTCAAGTTCACAATGCAAACTAGAAGACATGCCAAAACTGTTCCTGCAAACAGGGTGTTCGACAGAATGTCCTGGTCATCTAGGCAACTCTTGGGGTGGCCAAACTCTCCAGATCCTAGTCTCTTTAGGAGCTAAAGGAGGTGGTAAGGTTAGTTTGGCAAAAACAGAAATTTGTTAGTGCAAGTTTTTGAGAAAATCAGTTTTGGGCAGAAACTAAAGGCTATCATTGCATGCACTAAACATACTCCAATGGGTCCAATCTCCTGGACTTAAGTGTTTGGTAGGGAGGACTATAAGTAGGGAAAAAGCTCATGGGTACTAGAGCAAAATAAAATGGGGTTGCAGTACAAATCACCAAACTGGACCAGAATGGAAATGAAGATGATTCACTCAAATCTTTCATAGAACAACACTGGGGTTTTGCATGAAGTTGCATTATGAGCATCTACTGACATCTCCAAACCCTTGGAAGAATTTTTAGAAGAATATTTAAATAGGTTGTAGTGCAAAAATACCTACTGGACCAAATTTGAAAAATTGATGTAGAGCTCAAAATCTCCAATTACCAAAAGATATTTTTGCATAAAAGTGATGTGGAAGCCTCACATGACCTCCCCAAATTTTGGTGAAAATTTTAAATGTATTTATCAAAAGGTTGTAGTGAAAAAGGGGCTCCAAATTTATGAAAGATCATTTTAAAAGAATCAAGCTCATGAAAAACAATTATGCAAATAAATCCACTGATAAAGAATTGTTTTTATAAACAGGGCATACAAGTCCAATAATACTTTTGAAGAGTTTCCACTAAAGGTAAAAACCCACAATATTAAAGAGAAGAGGGGTTCTGAAATCAAAGGAGAAATCCAGAAAAATAAAAATTTAATTTCCTGGCAAAATTTTAATTAGTAAAACAAGGTCAAATTTTTGGGGTGTTACAACACTACCCCCCTTAAGAAAAATCTCGTCCTCGAGATTTGCTAAGGGTTGTTTTTAAAAATAATACTCCCATTAGTTGAAACCAAGAGTTTGCTCATAGCACGAATTTACGGTACAAACATAAGCTGCAACACACAAATAAACATAGCTATGATGTTTACAATGAAAACGGCAAAAGGACAGGGTCCTGAGAAAACGTCTCTGGTACTGGGGCGCACAAGCAGACATCCTTTAATAATGGCGATACAGGATCACACAATTACAAGGCGTAGAAATAATAAGGCTTGCTACTACTCGAGTGACTTAGTCTACTCCGTTAATATCTAAGCGGGCTTGCCTAGTGGACGTCGAAGCTTCTCCACGGGTTTCACCGTCGGGATTAGCCGGATGAGGTTGCATGGCTGCAGGGTCGGGGTAGCGATGATGACCATCGCGGGGGTTGTTGGCCACAACCCCGTTGGAGTGTGTTCCCAAAAGGCGGCGAAGCACTTCTGGGGACATCAAAGTATTTTGGTCGATGGCTGGGGCAGACCTCAAGGGCTCGATTGGGTGTCCGAACAGCACGACTGGGTTGTCGGCGTCGGGCTCCACCTCTCCTCTCGCGGAGGCTCGGCGAAACAGTTCTCCACGAGCTGCGATCAGATCAAGAGTGATTTGATCGAACAGCTCCTCTAGTGCACTTACATAGCGCACCAGATGCAATAGTGCAGGATCCGTCTCGTGATCTCCGTTGGTAACCTGGGGCGGCCTACCATACCCGTTACGACTGGGGTAGTAGTAGAACGAGCGACAGTTAACTCTGGGCGACAAGTGCCGGAGTTGAACTATAGCTTCTCGAGCTGCCAGTTGGATGGCTTGTGGCTCAAAGGAAGTGGTCCTTCCAGTGAACCTGTAGGGGCATTCTGGCGATAGACCCCTACCATAAATGTGTACAGTGGCCCAGAACTGACGGCTCTCACCGCCCATGAGTTCTTGGTACACAACATATTCTGGGGGCTCTCCTAATGCATAGGCACGGCGGGTGAGGTTTGCGAGCACGGTCACAAAACCTCCAAGGTTGGTTGCTGTGGTCTCATTGTGAACAATGGGGCCAGGCATCGTGACTTGGCTTGGGAAAGAGGTTGTGCTGTGCTGGGTTGAGGCTAGCGTGCCCTTTTTATAGAAAAAGGGGCGGAGTCTTCCTTCGCACGCTTGCGAATGAGACAAGTTAGGTGTCGGTCACTGGCGCGTGATCGACAGGGTAAGCTGATAGGTTGGGCACAGACTGCCAAAAGCGTCGGGGTCACTGTGTGGCTATCTTACACGAGAAGCTTGGCTGGGGTTAGGTTAAGGTCTGGTGGGTTGGTTAACCTAGGTTTATTGACCTGGCTAAGATAGGGTTAGCCAATGGTCAGCCTGGCTCTAATACCAAGTCTGTCAGGACCGGATTTTCGGGATATTAATTCTCCAAAAAATGGCCCTTGTGCTCACCAGCCCTAGGATTACTGTTAGCTGATGAGGCGCCAACTTGATACAAGAATTCCAAGCAAGGTACAAAATATGTAGTACAAGACCATTGTGGCCTATGAGTACAACACTTGGTTTCTAGTGGTTGATGGCGGAAGCGGTTTGAGGTTCATCTGCGTCTATGGGACTCCATTTCCCACAAGAACAGCTGACCAGGATAACTCCTATCTTCGCGAGGCTGCTATCACCTCAACATGGGTTCCGGGGCTGTCGTCAACGCTCCTCTCCACGCAAGAAATCTGGCCAAGACAATAGCCAGGGACAAGCCAGTGAGTACGTTTGAATGTACTCGCAAACATTTAGAACACGGGTATAATATAACAAGGGTAATCATGCTCCGAATATTCTATGATCATAACGTTCGTCACGAAATATAAGAAATCCATGATGTACGCATGCGCGTAAAATATGAATATGCAATATAGAAATAGAGTGTAGTGATCGAGTGTCTAAAATGACTCCTCGAAAAGGGTGCAAATAAATTACCAATGCCGCAGTCGGGCGTCTGAGCGACACCACATAAAGGGCTTATAAATAAAAGAAATAAGAAACATGCCACAGTCGGGCGTCTATGCGACACCACATAAAGGGCTCATAAATAAAATAATTAACAAGCATGCCACAATCGGGCCTCTAAGCGACACCACATAAAGGGCTTATAAAATAATGAAATAACAAACATGCCACAGTCAGGCGTCTATGCGACACCACATAAAGGGCTTATAAATAAAAGAAATAACAAGCATGCCACAGTCGGGCGTCTAAGCGACACCACATAAAGGGCTTATAATGGATAATCACAGTGAATATCCAGGAGGTAGAACCGTCCCAGGGATACTCAATAGTTCAAATAAAGTAAATGGTTAGTCCACAATAATAATGATCATAATTCACAGTTCATAATCAATGTTCTGGTTTAACAGTTTTTCCTCCGAAGACCGACACTAAGACCGACACTTGACCCATCCCAGACTGTAGTCCTTAACCATGGACACGGCTATTCGAATAGATGTATAATCTCTGCAGAGGGTGTACTCTTTACCCACGGGTAACGGATTTCTTTAGTCCATCGGGACTAATTCCGTCTACGGTCTTTTAATTGAAAACACGCCTGACCTGCACACACCAGCTTAACTTACCGGTGTCTGGAATCACCCACGACACCTGTCAAGCGAAACTCTAAGTGGGGAGGCTACAACCTCGACGTAGCATGGGATCACAAAATTTATACCACGCGCAAACTAGGGGGGCTACCCCTTCGGCTACAAGCGAAACAACCATGCCCCCAGACCAGATGACTGGCTTTAATCCATGGCCATGGGACCCCCATCACGGCCTCTCTGTACGGTGTGTGCTAGAAAGGGGTTGACAACTTACTGAACCGTACCCTACCTATGGCAGGGACAAGTGGTAGTACGCGGCAAGTGTGGGGGTTACTGGACAAGACTCGATCTAAGGCCGACTCAGGAGGTTCAAGTATTCCCTGCATGATTAGCATAACAAAAATATTGCCAATAACAGATAAGCTTAACACTCATCAAGCCCCACCATGCCATACCGGACATACTCGTCTCAACGAGGAACTAGGGGCAAGCTCGCGTCTACCCAAGACCGCGACTTTCCCGACTTCCTTCCGGCATGCATGAGAAGCTTACGAGGATGATCACTATCACCAGCATATCCATTTATAACAGCAAAGAAATCTCCATTATGCACTCATGGTGGTCGTTGGGATGGACCCGCCAGACCTGGGCAGGGATGGACCCGCCAGACCTGGGCGGTCCTCCCGGTGGTCGTTGGGCAGGTGGGGACGGAGGAAGTCACCGGCGGCGAGCTCCGCGGCGGACGGTGGTTCGGGAGCAAAGAGGGCTTTGGGCTATGGTGGTCCTTGGTCGAGGCTGAGGCGCTAGGCAGCTCCGCAAGACTGTGGGGAGACGTTTGGTGGCGTTGGATAGGCGGGGGAGGGTCCGGTTGCGACGCACGGCACTGGAGCTCGGCGGCGGCCGAACTGGCCGGAGGCGGGGAAGAAAGTTTCTTCCGGTCAATCCGCGGCAAGGGGAGCTCTAGGGGGAAGGTCTGAGGTTGCTTGAGTGCTCGGAGGGTCTCGGGGCCTCCTTTTATAGCGCAACGAGGCTGGCTCCCGCGAAGGCCGTGGATAGGATCGCCGGCGACCGCGGTGCTGTAGCTGCAGGACTACGTGGCGGCGACGAGCGCGTGCCGACGGCTTGAGGATAAGCTCGGGCTGTTCCCAGGGGGCAGCTGGCGCGCGCGGGTGGCTTGGGCGGCGCCGTCCACGGCAGAGCCCGCTGCCGACGCCGGCGTGCCACCAAGGAAGCTCTGACGGCGGCGCTGTAGGGCGCCAGGGAGGCTTGGAGGTTACTGGTGAGTGGGCGGGGGTAGTGCGCGGATCTGCAGGCGAGCAAGGGCCAGGGGTGCGACGCGGCGACCCGTGCGCACGCACGTGCAAAACGCGCGCTCTGGCCGCGCCCAGAGCACGCACACCAGGTGTTCGACGAAATGCCAGTGCGTGCTAGAGAGCTTGGGTGATGCTGGTAGTTAACAGGCCAGGGTTAGGGATAGCTAGGAGGTTAGTGGACATGCTGGATGGGTCAGGGGCTCAAGTTCACAATGCAAACTAGAAGACATGCCAAAACTGTTCCTGCACACAGGGTGTTCGACAGAATGCCCTGGTCATCTAGGCAACTCTTGGGGTGGCCAAACTCTCCAGATCCTAGTCTCTTTAGGAGCTAAAGGAGGTGGTAAGGTTAGTTTGGCAAAAACAGAAATTTGTTAGTGCAAGTTTTTGAGAAAATCAGTTTTGCGCAGAAACTAAAGGCTATCATTGCATGCACTAAACATACTCCAATGGGTCCAATCTCCTGGATTTAAGTGTTTGGTAGGGAGGACTATAAGTAGGGAAAAATCTCATGGGTACTAGAGCAAAATAAAATGGGGTTGCAGTACAAATCACCAAAGTTTTTGCATGAAGTTGCATTATGAGCATCTACTGACATCTCCAAACCCTTGGAAGAATTTTTAGAAGAATATTTAAATAGGTTGTAGTGCAAAAATACCTACTGGACCAGATTTGAAAAATTGATGTAGAGCTCAAAATCTCCAATGACCAAAAGATATTTTTGCATAAAAGTGATGTGGAAGCCTCACATGACCTCCCCAAATTTTTGGTGAAAATTTTAAATGTATTTATCAAAAGGTTGCAGTGAAAAAGGGGTTCCAAATTTATGAAAGATCATTTTAAAAGAATCAAGCTCATGAAAAAAATTATGCAAATAAATCCACTGATAAAGAATTGTTTTTATAAAGAGGGCATACAAGTCCAATAATACTTTTGAAGAGTTTCCACTAAAGGTAAAAACCCACAATATTAAAGAGAAGAGGGGTTCTGAAACCAAAGGAGAAATCCAGAAAAATAAAAATTTAATTTCCTGGCAAAATTTTAATTAGTAAAACAAGGTCAAATTTTTGGGGTGTTACACAAGTACTTTCCTACCGAGCCCCCTGGGGTTGCCAGCAAGGTTGCTGCCATGGACGCTGAGCCTGCCAAAGGGCAACTGGCTCCGGCAGGGCGTCAAGCCGTGGCCGTAGAGATAGCCGCTCCCATGGCGGAAGAGATGCCTTTGGTCCTTGCCGTCGAGCCCCAGGCTCCGGCACGGGCGCAACATACCATCCAATTCCTCCAAACAGGGGAGCTTCCTGAGGAGCAGGAAGAAGCGGAGAAAGTAGCCCGTCGGTCCGCCCTGTACCAGTTCGTCGATGACGTCCTGTACAGGAGAAGGCCGAACTGCGTGAAATTGAAGTGCATCCCCCGGGAGGAAGGACTGGAGCTGTTGGCAGAGATACATGGAGGTATATGTGGCTCCCACATAGGGTCGAGGGCCCTTGCCGGAAAGGCGTTCCGGCAAGGTTTCTTCTGGCCCACCGCCCTCCAGGATGCGACGGCACTAGTAACCAAGTGTGAAGCGTGTCAGTTCCATTCAAAGAAGCTTCATCAACCAGCTCAAGCCCTTCAAACAATCCCTCTCTCCTGGCCATTCTCGGTCTGGGGGCTCGATATACTGGGACCTTTCCCCCACGCTGTCAGGGGCTTTGAGTACTTGTACGTTGCAATCGACAAGTTCACAAAGTGACCGGAGGTGGAAGTAGTGAGAAAGGTGACTGTTCAGTCAGCTCTCAAGTTTTTCAAGGGACTGGTCTGCCGTTTTGGTGTGCCAAACAGAGTCATCACCGACAACGGCACGCAGTTCACAAGCCACACCTTCATCCAATACATTCAAGACCTCGGCAGCAAGGTCTGTTTGGCTTCCGTGGCACACCCACGGAGCAACGGCCAAGCGGAGAGGGCAAATGCTGAAGTGTTGCGAGGCCTAAGAACAAAGACTTTTGACAAGCTGCGCAAGAGCGGAAGGCGCTGGGTTGATGAATTGTCGTCGGTTCTTTGGTCGATCAGGACGATGCCAAATCGAGCCACCAGCGAGACACCTTTTGCCCTGGTATACGGGGCAGAAGCAGTTCTCCCCACGGAACTCATATATGGGTCACCTCGAGTTCTGGCTTATGATGAGCTTGAGCAAGAGCAGTTGCGCCAAGATGACGCGACGCTCCTTGAGGAAGATCGTCTTCGGGCGGCTGTGAGAGCAGCAAGCTACTAGCAAGCCTTGCGCCGCTACCATAGCCACAAGGTTCATGCCCGAAGCCTTGAGGAAGGCGACCTTGTTCTTCGGCGCGTACAGTCGGCCAAGAATTCCAACAAGTTGACGCCAAAGTGGGAAGGCCCTTATCGGGTAATGTGAGTCACCAGGCCCGGCGCAGTCCGCCTGGAGACCGAAGATGCTGTCCCAGTCAGCAACACCTGGAACATCGAGCATCTTCGCAAGTTTTACCCGTAAGGCGCGGCTTGCCGGGCCTCCCGGCAAGCCACCTTTTGTACAAGCTTTGCCGGAAGGCATGTAACCCTTCATACAAAGCCAGGCGCAGACCCTTAGCATAAATAAATGAAGCGCTGGCGCCCTAAGTTATAGCATGCATGCTAGGTCGAGTCTCTTCCTTGGTTAGGGTTGATAGTGCTTAGCGGCGACTAACCCCTAGCCTAGAGGTCGAGTGCGTGTCTATCTGTTTCTTTTCTGTCCTCCTTTGGTTCGCAGGGTACATGAGCACTTCTGCTGAGCTACTTGGAAGAAAGGAAACGGACCGGCGTCCCGACCCCGGTAAACCAGAGTTGCCGGGGGCTGCAAGCACAAGGATCCAACAGCGGCAAGACAAGGTTGCTGAGGGCTGCAGATCC
Source organism: Triticum aestivum (assembly GCF_018294505.1). Taxonomy (NCBI): domain Eukaryota; kingdom Viridiplantae; phylum Streptophyta; class Magnoliopsida; order Poales; family Poaceae; genus Triticum; species Triticum aestivum. The sequence continues at coordinate 406,388,822 of NC_057808.1, forward strand.
AGATAAGTCTTTCATCCTCTATCATGCGTTTCAGAACGGAACTGGGATATGTGAAACCTCATTTTATTTCTAGGCCACTGTGCTCCCCTTTTCTATACCCAAGGATTATCTCCTGGGCCCGGATTTGGTTGTAGTCGCGATGGCAAGGAAGTAGAACGAGGAGCCTAAGCCCTCTTCATCCTTGCCTCCGCCAAGGGCGTGAGAATGGTCGAGCAAAGTGGGGGGACGGCAAGGCCTGTTGCCGGGTGAAAACGTTTATCTTACATTATAACAAGGATTCGCTCCTTGTTGCGGGGTCTACCCACGAACGAAAAACCTGGCACACATCCCTTTTTCATTAAAAGCATCCCACACAGGTACAGTCCGTACGGAATGAAAAACATGAACAAGGGGGATTACAAGCTTTAATTTAACAAGGCCCGAAGGCTTACAGATTAAAAAAGAGATAAGATGCGCGTGATCCCTTTCTTGTCCCTCTCCTCAGGAGGCAGGTCAAGGAGGCAAAAGGGCAAAAGGGGCGCCTAGGCGAGCTACGAGCAACAGAAAGCACCAAGAGAAGACCTCGGTGGCCACCCACGGGTGGGCCGGTGATGACGGTGCCGGGAAAGGAGCTGGAAGACGAGGCGGCAGGACCGGCAATACGCAATGAAGGCGTCGGTGCCTGCGTACTCCGAGTTGACGGCCTTGCCGCCCGCCCTCTTCCTCTTCCGCAACCTCCCAACGCTAGCCACCCAAGGAGACGACCCCGAGAAGTTCAAGGAGCTGGCCCCACCCCCGGCAAAACTCTGCCGGAGGAGCGGCCAGGTGCAGATGCTGCTGCTGCCGCACCCGCCCAGGCGCGGGGCGTCCAACGCCTAGTCGGACTCGTCCCCGTCATCTGCCCCACTGTCCTCCTCATCACTTTCGCTCAAGGAAGAGCTTCCATCGTCGGAATCTCCGTCGGAGGAGCTCTCCACGCAGCACTTCAGGCGAGTCCCGAAGTCTCCGAAGACCTTGACGGAGAGCAGGCCGCCCTCCATTAATTTGAAATAGAGGACGAGCCCCGCCGTCAAGCTGTGGATGCGAGCGAACGTCTTCCATCCGCGACGAAGGTACATGACCCGAGGAGCCGGGAAGTCGACGTCGAGCCGCGTGCCCCCATTCCCACAGCCCCTCATGTGCAATCTGAGGGATTGGGGCGGGTCACGCTCCATCTCCCGAGCAAAAGGGGCGGCAAGAGGAAGACGGCGACGCGGAGGCCGACGCAGCCTGATGAAGAACTCGCGGGGCTGGTCTCCAACATGGCCTTCCATCGGGAAGGGCATCATTGGCGGGGGCGAAGCCGGCGCACCGCCTCATCCTCCTCTTCCCTGAGCACCACGACTTCTGCCCCGGCCTCGCCCCCTCCCCCTTCCCCTCGTGGCCGGTTCCACCACCGCGGGCTCAGGAGGAGGAGGGACGCGCTGTCGAGCGGCGACCCTCGCCGCCACCGTCGAAGGACCAGGATTCCCTTTCTCCATGGAGAGTGAAAGGAAGAAGCAGAAGCGAGAGGAGATAGATGACAGAAGAGTGTGGGACACCATCCCCCCTTCCCTCTCCTTATAAAAGGGCGGGGTCAGGGCTCGGCCGCCCCGCTCGGCCAATCCAGCCACCAGAGGCGCAGGGAATCGGGACCGACCCGCTGCCCAACCAGCGACGGCCTGGTTTCCCGCCTCCACCGCTTTCCACCCCAAGCGCATGGAGGACGCGTGGCGAACGTGCAGAATCGAGGGGACGGGTGAGGCGACCTCTCCCCACCCCGTGATCATGGGGTGTGGATGCCTTGAAGACCGCGACCCGGCCCCGTGCGGTAAATGAGCCGCGCCTCCACGCCTTCCTCTTTTTATGGGGAAGGCGCGAGCCGCCTCTTTACCACGATGTGACGCATGCATGCGGGAACTGCCCCACGCATGCCGCCCACGTCACGCGCACCCCTCCACGCCACGCCGCGCCGCGCGCGGGTCGTGGGAAGCGCAGCGTGCGTAAAGTTTTACCGCGGTAAAAACCACCCCGCCTGCCCGCGCACCGTTTTGGGCCTGTCCCAACAACGTGTCGCGCTTATGTGTGGCCCAGGCTCGGGGCCTCCTGTCGGTGTACAAAAGGAGGGGCGCACTTTTGTACCCCTTTACCTGTGCACGGGCAGTCGGAGCCGCGCCCACGGTCACACCAAATAGAACAGGGGAGGTGAGCCAAGGTAAGACCGAAGCCCAAGATAACCAGAGCAACGCCAAGGCCAAGACCACAAAGAGCAGAGGGCCTCAGCAGGTTCCCCCGGCAAGACCCTTGCCGGGGCAGCTCGCCCCACACCAACCGAGCGAGCCACCCTTGAGCCCACGGTCTCCAACATCACGTTGGGCCAAGGCTCGGGAGGCACCTCCATGGCGGCATGCGGATCTTTGTGAAGACAAGGAACACTCAATATCAGATGAGGATTAGAAGACGACGAACCTCGGCAGGATCCTTGCCGAGGAAGGCCACCAGACCCCCGGCAAGATCCTTGCCAGGGACGACAGCGTGCCACGACAAGACCCTTGTCAGGCCACCCGGCAAGGCCCTCACCGAGGACGCCAGCAGGGCCACTACCAGGCCCGCACCAACCAAGTATCCACCGTTCACATGCAGATGCCAGCCCAACCAGCTGGGCGGGCACCTGCGTGGCAACATGCAGCTCCCAGGCCAACTCATCAAGCGCCTACGTGGCGGCATGCAGATCTTCGTGGAGGCTCCACCACCGCGCCACCTCAGCTGTCTGCCTGCCTACGTGGCGCCGCATGCGTCGCTAGCCAGGGCGCATGTCGAAGCAAGGAGGAGCGGCGACGGACGGGACGGGCCACGCCCCCGTCCCCGATAAAGCAAGGGGACACCAAAGCTACGCATTAAATGCGTCTTGTCCTGTAATACGAGCGATAAGCTCATAGCACTGTGCGCCTTTCCACCTCCTGTGTGCCATTGTGGCAGTCCCTTTCGACTATAAAAGGAGGCCCATGGCATACTGCAGAAGGATTCGGCTCTTTCGAACCACACACTCACCACAGCTAGTCCGAGAGCTCAAGAACTCTCTGAAATACACCCACCAAAGCAGGACTAGGGTTTTTACGCATCCTCGCGGCCCGAACCTGGGTAAACGATCCTCGTGCTGGTTACTAATCCTGCTCTTCTCGCAACCCCGCGCCCCGGCAACCGTAGTAGGGATTCTTGTGATCCCATAGGTGTCGTTCCACACCGACAGTTTAGAAGAAAGTTTATGATCTATACTTTAACATGTGAATAGCTCGTTACTTGGTCATGAAATTTTTTATGAGATGAGCTAGCTACTGTTATGATGCTAGAAAAGGTGATTGAAATTATCATTGATCAAACTTGTGCACCTGCTAGCATTCACACTTCATAAATTATTTCTTTTATCATTTACCTACTCGAGAACAAGCAGGAATTAAGCTTGGGGATGCTGATACGTCTCCAACGTATCTATAATTTATGAAGTATTCATGCTATTATATTATCTATCTTAGATGTTTTATATGCATTTATATGCTATTTTATATGATTTTTGGGACTAACCTATTAACCTAGAGCCCGGTGCCAGTTTCTGTCTTTTCCTTGTTTTTGAGTTTTACAGAAAAGGAATACCAAACGGAGTCCAATTGACGTGCCAATTTTTGTTAATTTTTTATGGACCAAAAGAAGCCCCTAGAGCAAAAGAGTTGGGCCAGAAGAGTCCCGGGCTGTCCACGAGGGTGGGGGCGCGCCCACCCCCCTGGGCGTGGGCCCCTGCCTCGTGGACGACTCGGAGACCCCCCTGACGTGAAACCAATGCCAAAAATTCCTATAAATATAGAAACCCCCAGAAAATAACCTAGGCCCTGTCTGGCACCCTGCCGGAGGGGGCCATCATCACCGGAGGCCATGAGGAGGATCTCGGAGGGGCCATCATCGCCATGAAGGCCAAGGACCAGAGGAAAAACCTCTCCCCATCTAGGGGGAGGCCATGGAGGAGGAAGCACAAGGGGGAGAACCTCTCCTCCTCTCTATCGGTGGCGCCGGAGTGCCATCGGGAGGGGAATCGTCACCGCGGTGATCGTCTTCATCAACATCACCATCATCATCACCATCCTCATCTCTTTTATGCGGTCCACTCTCCTGCACCCCGCTGTAATCCCTACTTGAACATGGTGCTTTATGCCACATATTATGATCCAATGATGTTTTGCCATCCTATGATGTTTTGAGTAGATATCCTTTGTCTTTGGGTTGATTGATGATCTAGATTGGTATGAGTTGTATGTTTTATTTTGGTGTTGTCCTATGGTGCCCTCCGTGTCGCGCAAGCGTGAGGGATTCCCGTTGTAGGTTGTTGCAATACGTTCATGATTCGCTTATAGTGGGTTGCTTGAGTGACAGAAGCATAAACCCGAGTAAGGGGGTTGTTGCGTATGGGATAAAGGGGACTTGATGCTTTAATGCTATGGTTGGGTTTTACCTTAATGATCTTTAGTAGTTGCGTATGCTTGCTAGAGTTCCAATCATAAGTGCACATGATCCAAGAAGAGAAAGTAGGTTAGCTTATGCCTCTCCCTCATATGAAATTGCAATGACGACTACCAGTCTTGTTAACAATTGCCTAGGATAATTCCGCACACCGACCCATCATTATTCCACACTCGCTATTTATAATATTTAGTAACATATTCTAACTTTATGATAACCGCACCTACTTTTATGTTTTAGCTCTCCGATATCATGCAAAGTTATCCTCTTCATACCCACAACGTAGTTTTATTTCTCGTTTCTAGTCGGAAGCAAACGTTCGGTGTACGTAGAGTCGTATCAGTGGCAGATAGGACTTGAGAGAATATTGATCTTACCTTTAGCTCCTTGTGGGTTCGACACTCCATACTTATCACTTCCACCATTGGGAATTGCTACGATGATTCCCTGCACTTGGGGATTATCATTGGCCACGGCCGGATTATGACGTTCTTCATGGCAGCGCCGTATATCCTATGAAGCTCGGCCCATTGGGACATCTGTTCATTCAGCAACAGAGGGCGCTTTGACGCGCCAAATTGTGACCAAAAAAGCTTCTCCGTTTCATACCCCTCTCGCGCTTGATAAAACTACGCCGCATCGGAAGAACTCTTCGGCAAGTCTAAAAACTCGTCCGGAGAACTCCACACTTGGTTAAGCTGAGCATAGTTCGGATCGCCGAACTTAGCCTGTAGCAAAAAGGGCTTACCGGCCGCAATCTCCCCAGCTTGCCGGATCTCCTCACGGGCTGATCTGGATTCAGACCGCGCTTCTCTCGCCTCTCGTAAGGCCTTGTCAAGTTCAGCCGTTTTGGCTTTATTCTCCTTTTCAAGGAATTCACAGTGGCCAGTAGCATTTTTTAGTTTGAGCGCCATCGTGGATATCTTCTCCTCATCTTGGCGCCGAGCAACTTGTTCGGCCTTTAACTCATCCCATGCCTTTTCGGCAGTCGCATTGCTAAACCGGGCCTGCTCCGCCCGAAGAATCTCAACGGCGGCAGCACCATCTGCAGCCATGCATATCTTAGTATATAACTTTCAGCGTCATGCTTATATTACATTAATGTATGTGAAAGGACTGCTCCGAGTACATACCTTGCGACTCGTCAAGACGCATATTGATTAACGCAATGTCATCCCCTGCCACATCAAGCTTCCGCTGCAGCTCGACAATATCCGTGGTCTGGGAAGTAGCCAAGGGAAGGAGCCTGTGTTCCAGTTAATCAGATTAGTCCTTGAGTATTTCTTCTTGATCCTCCGTTCGCCTCCCATGGGAAGCCAACCCGAGTCTCAGGGGCTACTACCTATACACAGGTGCATCTTTGCAAATAAAATTTAGTTGAAAACATTACAAACCTAGAAGCCTCTTAGCAGGCTCATGAAGGCTTCATTCAATCCGCTCTTCGCGGACAGAATCTTCTCAACCACCATACCCATCAAGGTACGCTGTTCCCCCGAGACAGATGCTTTTCGCAGCATATCCCTCAACATATCCGGCGCCGCCGGGTCTCCAGAAGCCGCTGTAGGAGCACGACCATCCTTTGGAGGAACCTGTTCACCCGTCTCCAGAATCATCGTTGGCTGAAAACTGGACAGTCCGGGGCCTTCATTATTGGCCCCCGAATCCCGGACGATCGGAGGTCCACCTTCGGGTACGGCCTCTTTTATCCCCTGCACCGCTTGTTGATCAAGAAAAACCCTCCGAGATGACACTTCGGAGTCATCCGCCTTATTAGGCGAGGAGGTCGGGGGAGGCGTCTCACTTTCCATCATCTCTGGGAGGAGATCTCCTGAAGAAGAGGATTGCCCAGAAAAACTCTATGCCGAACTGTAAAAATACATAGGCACATTACATGTCTCTTCCGTAACAGGAAAGGAGCGAGATGCTATCAAAGCACCCCGGATTCACTTATGATTTGGTTGACGGCTTGTCCTCATGACGGAGCTGTTCAACGGCGTCGCCTTCCAATCCCGAGCCGCTTGACGGTGGCATCTTGCCCCTCTTAGGAGACCGCCCCTCCCAACCTTCGGAGGCGGCCCTTTTCTTCCTGAATGGAGAAGGGATACTTGCTTCTCTTTCGCCTTTGTCTTCGGGCGAGGAGATGTCGATTTCTCCGGACATAGTATCTAATTTACCTCCGAAACGAAGGTCACCCAGGGTTTTCTCACTCTCCACCTTGACCTCCCCTACCGGCGTCTGGTACGGTGCTGGTGCCAGCATCCTTGTTAACACGGGGTCCGCTGATTCTTCGGGAAGAGGTGTCGGACACCTAATCTGTTCCTCTTTCTTTATCCAGCCCTGGAAAAAGATGGTTTGCTCAGTGTCTTACCACAGGATATCTGATTATGAGGTGTTTGGTGGACGAGTACTTACCGGGGTGTCCGGATGGTTACAGTCTAGGCCGGTATCTTCGGTGGTGTCCGGCCATTGTTTTCGTTTCCCAAAGAATAATTTCCACATTCCTTCGTGCGTAGTGCCGAAGAAGTGCTGAAGAGTCTGTGGCCCTTCTGGGTTAAACTCCCACAGGCAAAGAGGCCGTCGCTTGCACGGCAGGGTCCGGCGGACTAGCATTACCTGAATAACGTTGACAATATCGATATCCTTCTCAATGAGGCTTCAGATGCGACTTTGCAGAGTCCGCACCTCGTAAACTGATCCCCAGTCCAACCCCTTGTTAATCCAAGATGCAAGCTGAATTGGGGGCTGGATCGAAATGCAGGCGCAGCTGCCCACTTTGAACCGTGGGGCTCGGTGATATAGAACCACTCCTGCTGCCATAAGTCAGAAGATTCTTTGAAAGATCCTTTTAGCCAAATAGCGCTGGTAAGCTTGCTCACTGAGGCACCACCGCACTCCGCCTGCTCCCCCTCTATCATTTGCGGTTTCACATTGAAGGTCTTGAGCCACAAGTCGAAGTGTGGAGGAGTTCAGAGGAAGGCTTCGCACGTGACGATAAACGCCGAGATGAGAAGAACAGAGTTCGGGGTGAGATCATGAAAATATAGTCCATAATAGAACATGAGCCCCCGGACGAAGGCATTGAGGGCGAACCCTAATCCTTGGAGGAAGTGGGAAACGAACACGACCCTCTCGCCGGATCTGGGGGTAGGGATAACCTGCCCCTCCACGGGAAGCCGATGGAGGATTTCTGCGGTCAGGTATCTTGCCGCCCGAAACTTCGCGATATCCTCCTCTGTGACAGAAGAAGCCACCCACCGGCCTTGACGGCTGGATCCGGACATGACTGAGGCTTACGGAGGGTGAAACCTGGGTGTTGTAACTCGAGGTAGTAAGAGTCGAGGAAGAAGCAAGCGTGGATAGGAAAGGCGGGTCTGTGCCCCTTTATAAAGGCCGAGAATATCAAACGCCTCCTCCCGGGCCTTAAAATTTGCCTATTCCCGAGGAGTTGTACCCTAAGGACGGTTGGGTTACCCATGTCTGTGTCGATAAAAGAATCCCTTAATAAGGGGACACGATCTCTGCTTGGATAAGACGTGTCAATGACAACCGCGTTTCGGAACGTGGGGCCGCACGCGAAACAACGGTTCGAAATAATGACCGGACTAACATGACTTCATGTTGTAAAAAGTTGCTAGAGGATTGGACTTATAAATTATTATGCCCTCTGTAGATGTATATGCTGCTTTTGCTGCCGAGCCGAACTCGATCGTCCGAAGACCATTGTGAAGTATCCGGAAAGAAGGGAACCCGCCTTGCAATGCCGAAGACAAATCTGCGCGCCGGACTCCTCGTCATTGAAGCCAGGTTCAGGGGCTACTGAGGGAGTCCTGGACTAAGGGGTCCTCGGGCGTCCGGCTGTTAGCCATGGGCCGAACTGATGGGCTATGAAGATACGAAGACCGAAGGCTGCACCCTTGTCCGGATAGGACTCTCCTTGGCGTGGAAGGCAAGCTTGGCGACCAAATATGTAGATTCCTTTCTTTATAACCGACCTTGTGTAACCCTAGATCCTCCCGGTGTCTATATAAACCGGAGGACTTAGTCCGGAAGGGGAGAGACTCATTACCATAGTCATACAGGCTAGAATTCTAGGGTTTAGCCATTACGATCTCGAGGTAGATCAACTCTTGTAATACTCATATTCATCAAGATCAATCAAGCAGGAAGTAGGGTATTACCTCCATAGAGAGGGCCCGAACCTAGGTAAACATCGTGTCCCCCGTCTCCTGTTACCATCGACCTTAGACGCACAGTTCGGGACCCCCTACCCGAGATCCGCCGGTTTTGACACCGACAAAAGTAGCCACAGATGTAATTTTATTAGTCCGTGCCTTCCCAGCCCAGAATGAGCCCTGCCTTGCGGTAGTACCGCAAGGGTGCGCAGTAGTACCGCTCCGGTGGTTCTACCGCTCGTTGCCTTGTGCAACAGGGCCTCACCTGGCTCCTGCCGCGCAAGTGGTAGTACTGCACCTGCCAGCGGTAGTACCACATGCATGTGCGGTAGTACCGCTTGTATGTGCGGTACTACCGCATGTCGCGGGCTGAGTAGGTGGGTAACAGTTGGATTTTTCCTCTCACTATATAAAGGGGGTCTTCTTCGCCAAGCTGACTACCTCTTTCCTTCCCATGCACCATTGTTTCTCAAAGCTCCATTTTTGCCCGATCTCTCTCCTAACCAATCAAACTTGTTGATTTTCTAGGGATTGGTTCAGAAGGCCCTGATCTACACTTCCACCAAGAGAAATTTGATTACCCCCACTAATCCCTTGCGGATCTTGTTACTCTTGGGTGTTTGAGAACCCTAGATGGTTGAGGTCACCGCAGAGCCATATTCCATTGTGGTGAAGCTTTGTGGTGTTGTTGGGAGCCTCCAATTAAGTTGTGGAGATTACCCCAACCTTGTTTGTAAAGGTTCGGTCACCGCCTTCAAGGGCACCAATAGTGGAATCACGACATCTCGCATTGTGTGGGGACGTAAGGAGCATTGTGCCTCCACACCACTCCAACGGAGACGTACTTCCTCTCAAAGGGAACGAACTTCGGTAAGACATCCTCGTCTCCACCGGCTCCACTCTTGGTTATCTCTTACCTTTACTTGTGCAAGCTTATATTGTGTTGTATCCCTTGCTTGCTTGTGTGCTTATTGTTGTTGCATCATATAGGTTGCTCACCTAGTTGCATATCTAGACAACCTACTTTGATGCAAAGTTTAAATTGGTAAAGAAAAGCTAAAAATTGTTAGTTGCCTATTCACCCCCCCTCTAGTCAACTATATCGATCCTTTCACTTTAGTACCTGCGCACACAAACTATTAGGCTTGGTTAGCAACCTCCACGCTTGTCTCGCGAGTAGAGCTTGGTTGAAAACTCTGAAATCCTTGAAGCCCAATCCACCCTGAGTTTTGTGCGCCAAATTTTTTGGCCAAGCCAACCAGTGAGTTTTCCTCTTGCCCTCAGAGGCTCCCCACCAAAAATTCTGAACCATTCTGTTGAGGTCATCACATACAGACATAGGCAGTTTAAATACACCCATAATATAAGTGGGGATGGCTTGCGTGCCTGCTTTGATCATAATCTCCTTGCCAGCAAGAGAGAGGGTATCACCCCATGCAATGATCCTCTTCAACATCCGTGATTGCAAATTCTGAAATTTACCTTGTGTCATACGTCCTTCTGGTGTTGGAAGTCCCAAATACTTCTCTTCAAAGTTGATTACCTCAATATTAAGGGTATCACGGACCTTGTCCTGTACAGCCGTTGGCCAAGCCGCCCCAAAAAGGGCACTGCACTTGGCCGGGTTGATGAGCTGCCCTGTAGCTCGTGCATATGTATTAAGCACTTCCTTAACCTTCACCGCTTGGTACTCTTCTACTTTAAAGAACAAAAATCTGTCGTCTGCGAACAATAAATGAGACACACCCGGAGCTCTGCGGCAGATTTTCAGAGGTGTGTAGTCACCTTTCTCCTCACCATCTTTCAACAGGGCAAAAAGACCATCAGCAACTAACAAGAACAAGAACGGGGATAGGGGATCACCTTGCCAAAGCCCACGCGACGGTGCGAACGAATCCAAGAGGGTTCCATTGAATTTTACTGAGTATCTCACCGAGGTGATGCAAGCCATAATCCAGTTCACCCACCGGCGAGTGAAGCCCATCTTTTGCATCATTCGCTCCAAGAAGATCCAGTCCACCCTGTCATATGCCTTGGATAAATCTAGCTTATAAGCACAAAAGCTTCTATTAGGGTCTTTCTCCTGCTGAATAGAGTAAATGCACTAAAAAGCAATTAACGCATTATCCGTAATCAACCGCCCAGGTATGAAGGCGCTCTGTTCCGGAGAGATTATATCATCCAAAATAGGCCGCAAGCGGTTTACCAGACATTTTGCCACCACCTTGTAGATGATGTTACACAAGCTTATAGGCCGGAACTCCATTAGCTTTTTCGGGTTATCCGCCTTTGGAATGAGGATGATGGCTGTGTCATTGACTCCTTCTGGCATGACCCCTGCACAGAAAAAAAATTCAACCTGGCAATAACTTGGTCCTGCATCACCGCCCAGTTCCTCTCGAAGAAGCGTGCAGGGAAGCCATCCGGTCCCGGGGCCTTTAGTGGCCCGATCTGAAACAGAGCATCAGCAATCTCCTTGTGTGTGAAATTTGCGCATAATCCATCATTCATTCGGTCAGTGACACGAGTATTAATTAAATTTATTACAGGGTCCGCGGACAGGGTAGTATCAGCCTCAAATAAACTTGAGAAGTATGATGTAACCATGGCCGCCATAGAGCAGTGGTCCTTGTGCGCCACACCTGCATCATCCACAAGCAACTTAATACAATTTTTGCGAGCACGCCACACCGCTTTCCGGTGGAAGAACTGGGTGTTCCGGTCCCCCTCTCGCAGCCAAGAAATACGAGACCTTTGCATCCAAAGCATCTCTTCCCAGTATAAGAGTTCATTCATTTGGTCCGTTTCTGCTCTAATCTCCTTCCTGTCTGCATTCATAGACATAAGCTCCTCTAAATGAGAACAAGATTTATTAATTTCCTTGATAACATTACCAAACTTTTTGCGACTCCATTGCTGTAGTTGTTTCATCGTGGTACCCAGACCAGCAGCTATGTCACCCAGATTAAGCATTGAACCCAAACTAGTCCATGCATTATACCTCTCGGAGAGTATGATCTCTCTCCCACATAACCTCATACTGGCGGCATCTCCTCCCCGATATCTGCACTGGCTCCTCCAAGGCGCACCAAAGCAGAATGGGAAGGTGGTCAGAGCTAGGGGCCACGACGTGCTCCACCTTGGCATGACCAAAAATATCTCTCCAGCAGTTGTTTGCCACAACACGGTCAAGGCGAACCTTGATGTTCGCCCGCCCTCCTCGGCGATTTTCATACGTGTAAGGAAGCCCTGCAAAAACAAGGTCTCCCAACCCACAAACTTCAAGAACATCACGAAAATCAATCATCTGACCCGCCCCACGTGGGGTTTCGGAGAAGTGTTCAAAACTCCACATGGCTTCATTAAAATCGCCAATGACAACCCACGGCATGTCGGTATGTTGATGAAGATCCCGTAGGGATGACCACATGCGATGACGGTCCTCCATACAGGGTTCGCCGTAGACGCAAGTAAGCCTCCAGGGTGGCTCACCTGCCACACCATTCACATGCGCATCGATATATCTTTCATTTATTGTTTTTACATCAAGACTCGATGACTTGTGCGAAAACAAGGCAAGACCACCACTAAGACCAACACTATCAAAAGCATCAAAACCACTAAGACCTAACCGAGCACGATATCTCTTCATTTTATTTTTCGACTGCCTAATTTCACAAAGAAAAACGACACTAGGGGAGTGAGCCTGTACTAGACTCACGAGATCATGAACTGCCCGAGGGTTCCCACCTCCTCGGCAGTTCCAACTGAGGATATTCATTGCTCCTGACGGAGCTCCACGGGCCCCGTCAGTTCGTCGGCGGCCCCTGGGCCGACTGCCTCCGTGGTGTTGGTTCTCTCCTGTATGTCCTGGTCATGCATCTCTCTGTCTGTACGAGCCTGCTGCCCCACCAGAGACTCCATTGCCCAGTGCTCTTTTGGTGTACCTGCATGCACACGCTCAGCCACACCAGCACCTTGCCTCCACGGATCTGCGGGTTTGTTGCCACAACAGCTTCGGGTCCCCCGATGGAAGGCTTCGGGCGGGTAGCATCCACAGAGGGAGCCCCATAATCGCCCCCACCGACCACCGAGTTCACCTCCTGCGGCGGCGTCGCTTTTCCTTCCTCCGCATACGACGCCATCATGACAGACGGGGCCTCGGCTAGCAGCGTCGCGGTTGGGAGATTGGATCGATCCGGCGGCTTCCGCGGTTTTTGGCATTGTTCCATCCATGCCCCAGGCGTCTTTAAGTAGGAAGGGTTCTCAGATTTATTGCAACATGGATCAGGCAGCCCTAACCCATCTGTACGTAGACTCCTAGCTAGAATCCTCTCAGTGCTTTCCTTGACGGAAACGGCAGGATCGACTCGGCCTGGAGGGCCAAGCGATCGCGGGGCGAACGAGGCCGCTGCTGCTCCGGCTCCCTGCCTGGGAAAGGGCCCGGATGGAAGGCCACACGCGGTCGGACTGGCGTCCGGTGGCGACGGCAGCGAGGCGATCGCCTCATGATCGCCAAGGGCGTCTAACCCTAGCGAAGCGGTACCCATCTTGCCTCACACCATATCATGTGACCATTTTTATATGCTAGAATAATAACAAGCATCATTTTCAATAGGTTCCAAAATATAGAACTGCTGGGCCAACGACAATACGAATGAAAAATAGTAACAGCCACAGAATGCAAACGAAACAACAAGAAAAAGAAAGAAGCGAGGAAGAGATAGAAGGAGCGAAGCGAACAGGGAAGAAGAAGCGAAAAAAGGGAAGAATCGACTGAGCCAACAAAAGCAAGCGAACCAATTAAACTAACGCTACTGGGCCGGCCCACTAAATCATCCCTTCAGGCAACCCAGTACTATAGGTACTTCAGGCTTGGAGAGCTCCCCGGCCAGGACGGTGCCATCCCTTCATCCCTTTAGTCGACCACGTTCTGTCTCGTGCCATGAAGGAATGAGATATGATTTTTTTCCCTCTCGCTAGGGTTTCATCCTCTCGGCGGCGATCTAGCCGGCGTTGAGCACTCAGCTTCTTCCTTCCCTCCAATCTGATCGGGGGATCCGTTAGCTCGGGCTGAACCAGGGGAGATCTTCGCATCTCCACCCGGCCTTGGCTACGTTTTCCTTGCATCGGGTGGATCGGGTTAGGTTTCGACGTTCTCATAACGCCCGGTACTCTTGCAAGTCTTGGGTTAGGGTTTTGGTCTGATGGCTGTGGACATGGGAGGAAGCTCGGCGAACGCCGGCGGCACTTCGTATGCACAAGAGATCGAGAGATTGATGGCTGAATTGGGGCTCCAGGAGGAAGATATGGATGACATGGTAGTAGATGAAGCCGGGGTTCCACAAGATGCTGCTAGATGGATGGCGGTAGCCCGTGTTCATATCGACAAGCCATATAGCCATGGGTGGTTTTTCAGAAATATGCGAGCTGTTTGGAATCTCGCACATCAGGTGAATTTTAAGCCGCTGGAGCAGAATCTATACACACTGCAGTTTCATTTCCTGGGAGATTGGGAGCGAGTTATGCAAGAGGGACCCTGGAATTTTAGGGGAAACGCTGTCATCATCAAGCCCTATGACGGGATCACCCAACCGTCCTAGGTCAAGCTTGATACCCTGGATATTTGGATCCAAATCCATGATGTTCCTACCCTTTATCCTCATCTAGTACCCGCTTTGGCTGCAAAAGTGGGAGAAGTGCTGTTCCCAGAACCAGCATCACATGACTTCACGGGCAATTTCTACCGTGTTTGGGTTAAGATCAATGTCAATAAACCCCTGAAGAATGCAGTTTCACTCGTGCGGGACATGAAGAGGCAGATCTACAGGGTGCGGTATGAACGCCTTCCGGATTGGTGTGCAGTTTGTGGTCACTTAGGCCACGTGTTTAAAGAACATGGTGATGGGATCCACCCGGTGTCAGCTCTAGTTTTCAAGGATCTTCGTGCTTCCTGAACAATGAGGACGGGGCAGGGACCTGGCGGTAACCGCGGCCATCGAGGGGGCACAAGAGGAGGCAGAACCACAGGCAATCATGGAGCAGGCAGAAACAATTATGATAGTGGTGACTATAGGGAGGAGCGGGATGATGGTATTGCTGATATGAACATGGAGTACTACAACAGGAAGAGGGCTGAGAGGGTGGAGTCGGAGGTTGTCCCCGGTGCAAGAGCAGATATGCATAACGGGGAACTGAAGGGCAATGAGTTAGCTGTGGTTCCGCTTGGTGCTGGGGTGGTGAGCCCCCCTCCCATGAGGGACCCGAAGTGTACCAGGAAAGAAGAAGACGAGAAGGACGGGCAGAACAATGTGGTGAAAATTTTGGCGGGCTCCTTCGAGGGGCGCCGCCCAGCCCAATGAGTTCATTATTTTGGAACTGTCGCAGAGTGGGCAATGCCGCGACAGTCTAAGAACTTCGTGAATTCGCGAGGAAGTTTGCCCCTTCCCTCTTGTGCATCGTGGAAACACAAATAGAAGGATCGAGGGTCGAATCTATAGCTAGTAGTTTACGGTTTGATAATGCTTTTGCAGTGGACAGCCAGGGTAGGAGTGGTGGTATTGGACTTTTTTGGAAGGATGAAATAAAAATTGAAATTTTAGGCTATTCTTGTTATCATTTGGATGTTTCTGTTGAGGAGAATGGTCATGATTTGTGGAGAATGACATGCGTTTATGGCAAGGCACAAACACATTTGAGGCATCAAACATGGACAGTTCTAAAAAATATTAGCACGTTGAATCCCCTCCCCTGGTTGTGTATCGGGGATTTCAACGAAGTTCTCCGTCCAGAGGAACATGTTGGAGTTGGTCAGCGCAGCAATGCCCAAATCCAAGCATTTCGTGAAACAACTGATGTCTGCATGCTGATGGATATTGGATACAGCGGCAGGTTCTGGACTTTTGAGAAGAAGGTTGCGGGAGGTAGCTACACCAGATGTAGACTCGACAGAGCACTTGCTAATGCAGACTGGATGGCGCGTTTCCCTTTGGCCAGTTTAGAGCATCACTCAGCAGCAACATCCGATCATGGCCCAATAGTGCTTGATTTCGGGCGAGCTCTAGATAAACCAGCAAGATCAATGTTCAGGTATGAATCTATGTGGGAAACGCATGCAGATTTTAGAACTGCGGTGCATGATGAATGGATAAATGAAGGGCCTTGTGGAAGTGTACAAAAATTGCATGAAAAACTGAGAAGGGTTGCTAGCGGTTTAATCAAGTGGAGCAAGCAGTCCTTTGGTAATGTATGGCGAGAAATAACGGGGCTAAAGCAAAAGTTAGAGGCACTCCGGGGGGATCCACTGCGTACTGCTCCTACGCATGTTGAGCTAAAAATTAATGAAAGGCTTGTTGAACTATACCACTATGAGGAAATTATGTGGAGACAACGGGCACGTAAGGACTGGCTTGTTTCCGGCGATAAAAACACACAAAAAATTCACCTACGTGCTAGCCTATGGAGAAAGAAGAATATGATCCGAGCTCTTGAGAATGCAATGGGGGTTTTGGTGGAAAATCCGGATGAACTAAAGGCAATGGCGAACACCTTTTGCCAGGAACTGTATACTTCAGAGGGAGTTGACGGGATAGAGGAAGTCTTGACACATGTTCCTTGAAAGGTAACGGAGGCAATGAATGTTGATTTGTGTGCGCCATATACTGCTGAGGAGGTAAAAAAGGCTCTCTTCCAAATGTTTCCAACGAAGACGCCGGGGCCGGACGGCTTCCCAGCCCAGTTTTACCAGAGGCACTGTGGGGAGGATGTGACTAATATTCTTTCGATTGTGAGAGGGGAGGTGAGCCCGTAGTGTATCAACGACACCATCCTAGTTCTGATCCCCAAGGTGAATAATGCAACCCTGTTAGCCCAGTTCAGACCGATAAGCTTGTGCAATGTTCTCTATAAGATAGCCTCCAAGGTAGTAGCTAACAGGTTGAAGCAATGCCACAAATAATCTCTCAGGAGCAGTCCGCTTTTGTCCCAGGTAGACAGATTACAGATAACATTATTTGTGCTTATGAATGTCTACATTTCATGAAATGTAACAAGTCAAAGAAGAATAGTTTTTGTGCTCTAAAACTGGACATGATGAAGGCATACGACAGATTAGAATGGTCCTACTTGAGGGCCATCATGGAGAAACTGGGCTTTGCCAGAGATTGGATCGATACAGTCATGGCCATGGTATCCTCAGTTTCATTTTCGGTTCTCTTTAATGAGGAGAAGCTCGAGAGTTTTCGTCCATCTAGAGGAATTCAGCAGGGAGATCCAATCTCCCCTTACCTTTTCTTGATTGCAGCAGAGGGCCTTTCGTGCCTCCTGAAATCCAGTTCTCGGTCATCTCAGTTACAAGGCATCAAGGTGGCTCCTACGGCTATGCCAGTGAACCACCTTTTATTTGCATATGACAGCATGCTGCTATTCAAGGCGAGTGTTGAGGGTGCAGAGGAGGTATCAAACATGCTTGAAACATATTGTGCAGCTTTGGGCCAGAAAATCAACAATGGAAAATCTTCAATCTTTTTTAGTAAAGGTTGTCCACAAAATTTGAGAGATGAAATTAAGTCAAAACTCCAAGTATAGAACGTGTCCCTAAGTGACCTCTATTTGGGCATGCCAACAGATGTAGGCCATTCAAATAATGGAACGTTTAAATATTTACGAGACATAGTTTGGGAAAAGGTCAAATGATGGATGGGAAAGCTTCTGTCAGCAGCGGGAAAGGAAGTCCTTATAAAAGCGGTCGCCCAAGCAATTCCGGTTTATTCTATGGCTTGTTTTAGGCTCCCGCGAGGTTTATGTGAGAATGTATCTTCCATGATACGATAGTTTTGGTGGGGAAGCAAAAAAGGGCGACGGAAACCGGCTTGGGTGGCGTGGGATATCATCATTCGGCCTAAACACATGGGAGGTCTCGGTTTTAGGGACCTAGAGCTGTTCAATCTTGCCCTCTTATCCAGGCAAGCATGGAGGATGTTAAAGGAACCAGATTCTTTAAGCGCTGGAATCCTTAAAGCTGTCTATTTCCCGACCTGCTCACTCCTTGATGCTCAATTGGGATCTCATCCTTCACAAATATGGAGGGCCATTATTGACGGAAGGGATATGTCATGGCGCAAGGTATGATCAGACGTATCGGGGATGGGCGACTACACACATATGGGATCACAACTGGATAATGCGGGAAAGCTACAAGAGGCCAATAACTTCTTTAGTGCAGAATCCTCCACAGATGGTCGCTGATCTCATTGAGCCAACTACGGCGACTTGGAAGGAGGATGAAATACGAACGTTTTTTACACCATTTGATGCAGAAGCTATTTTGAAGATTCCTTTGTGAACAAGAAGGATTTGAGACATCTGGGCTTGGTCTGAGGAAGAGCGTGGTAATTTCTCAGTACGCTTCGCATGCTAGTCCAGACCAAATATAATATAGAGAACTGGTTGGAAAATCGTGAGGGTTCCTCCCATGTTGAGACAGAAAGCAAGGAGTGGAAGAAGCTGTGGAAAGTGGAGGTTCCATAAAAAATCAGAGTATTCATGTGGCGTTTGGCGAGACATTCGATCCCGTCAGGGGAGGTTCTTCACCACAGGAACATGGCAACAACTCCATCGTGTCACCTCTGTAGCAAGCACGATACATGGAGGCACGCACTGCTGGATTGCCCTATGGCTCGGAGCACCTGGGCTCTGTCTTCTGATGGGATTCTCGAGCAGATGAGTGCACACTTGGAGGAAAGCACCAAGAGCTGGATCTTCGCCATGAACGAAGTACTATCTTCAGGTGATTTTGTGACACTAGCGGTTACACTACGGGCTATTTGGAGTGCTCGTAGAAAGGCCATCCACGAGCATATATTCAAGAGTCCCCAGGCGATCCATGGACATATAATGTCTTACTTGTCGGAGATCAGTTCAAATTTCCAGAAGAATGTTAAAGCACGCAGTGCAAATCAGCGACAAGTGGGCTGGATTCGCCCTCCTGAACAATATTCAAAACTAAACGTGGACGTGGCTGTCAGAATGGGCATGTTCGGAGCGGTTGGAGCAGTATGCAGGGATCGGGATGGTATTTTTCTAGGAGCATCTGCAATGGTCTTCAAAAACATACATGATCCAACCACACTGGAGACTCTAGCAGTGAGGGAAGGGCTAGCCCTCGCTACTGACTTGAACTTGCATCAAATTCATCTAGCATCAGACTGCGAAGGGGTGGTCCGAGAGGTCCAGCAAGGAAGTTCTGCACCCTATGGGGCGATCATACAGGAGATTAAAGTTACTTTACCATCTTTCATTTCATGTAACATAGTTCATGAATTTAGACGCTCAAACTTTGAGGCCCACAATCTAGCGAAGCATGCATTATCTTTAGGGTCTGGCCGTCATGTTTGGTTAAGCTAGACCGGTGGAATTCATTTCATCCCTGTAAACATTCTAACGGGTTGAATAAAGCTTCGTGAGATTATTTCAAAAAAAACCTTCTGTCTCGTGCCCAGCAAGGTATAGAAGCGCCCAGCGATATGTCTCACAAAAGAAAAGGAGTGTCTCAAAAAATAAAAAAGGAAAATTTAAAAATAAAACAGAGAAAACAACAGCGAACAGAGTAAGGCCAACTCCACCGCGTGACCCCAAACGGACGTCCGCTTTGTCCGGAATCGGTCCGTTTGGGTAGGGCAATGGGGTCGTGTCCGGACCTGTCCTGGGATGCGGTGGCCGTGCGCCCAGCACGCGGCCGCATCCGTTTGCCCCATCCTGTCCGCCGGGGTAAAAAATGCCCATATTTTCATATCAAAACAAGTTTGCACGTCCAAATATTAATTGTCTGAAAATAAAAATAGTTCTACAACCCAATCGAAATTGTCTCTAATAAAATAGTTTTACAACCAAATCGAAATTGTCTTGAATGAACATAAAATGAACCAATACATCTATTGGTTGTCAATGTGATCCCACACGTGCTCAACCAAGTCATTTTGAAGATCCAAATAAACGTTCCAATCACGCAGCTCACGATAGAATTGGACAAACTGTTCAAACGTGGCCGGTTCTTGGTGCAGGGGCTCAACATTTTCACCTTGATAATCAAATCCTTGGTCGAAGATACTGTCATCGTGCTCGTCCTC
This sequence comes from Triticum aestivum, assembly GCF_018294505.1. Classification (NCBI taxonomy): domain Eukaryota; kingdom Viridiplantae; phylum Streptophyta; class Magnoliopsida; order Poales; family Poaceae; genus Triticum; species Triticum aestivum. The sequence goes on from NC_057808.1 coordinate 406,408,626, forward strand.
GACGATCATGTTGTGCATGATCACACAAGCAGTCATCACCTCCCAAAGCTTCCTTTCATCCCATGACAATGCAGGGTTTCGAATGATACCCCATCGGGATTGAAGCACGCCAAAAGCATGTTCCACATCCTTTCTGGCACTCTCTTGCATTTGGGCAAATCTCTTTCTCTTCTCACCTTGGGGGTTCGAGATTGTCTTCACAAAAGTTGACCACAGAGGATATATACCATCAGCTAGATAGTATCCTTTGTTGTACTGGAGGCCGTTGATCTCAAAGTTGACAGGTGGGGAGTGACTTTCTGCAAGCCTTGCGAAGAATGGAGAACGCTGCAGCATGTTGATATCATTGTGAGAACCTGCCATGCCGAAGAAAGAATGCCATATCCAAAGATCCGGCGAAGCCACCGCTTCTAATATGACAGTGCACGCTTTGACATGCCCCTTGTACTGGCCCTGCCAAGCAAATGGACAGTTCTTCCACTCCCAGTGCATACAATCTATGCTGCCAAGCATGCCTAGAAAGCCTCTAGCTGCGTTGGTCGCCAACAATCTCTCTGTATCAGCGGCAGTTGGCTGCCTCAAGTACTCAGGGCCAAACACCTCGATCACAGCCTGGCAGAACTTGTACATTGACATCAGACATGTTGTCTCACTCATACGCACATACTCATCCACCAGATCGCCTGGAATTCCATATGCAAGCATGCGAATAGCCGCGGTGCATTTCTGGTAAGAGAAGAATCCAAGCTTGCCAAGGGCATCCGTCTTGCACTCGAAGTATGGGTCATGAGAAACCACTCCCTCTCGGGTACGATTGAACACATGCCTTGCCATACGAAAACGGCGACGGAATTTATCCGGCTTGAAGAGCGGGGCATTAGCAAAGTAACCGGCATAGAGCAGGGCGTGGCCTCTCTCCCTGTTGTGGTTCAGGTTGGGAGCACGACCAGGGGTGACCCCCTGTACCGAGGAAGCTGCCGTTGAATGTGGTCGTGAACGGCCAGTGCGGCCACCACAAGATATTCATCATCCGACGATGAATCGTCCGATGAACAAATGAAGTGGTGGAAGAAAAACTCATCTCCAATGTCCATACCTTTGTGGGCAAAGTGTCGAACACCTTGCGGTCGTGGTGGCAAAGAGGCCGCGATGATCACCTCGATGCAGCAGCGGTGGTTGGCGGCCGGCTACTGGCCGCTCTGGAGCACTCGTCGGAAGCTGTCGTGGCAGCCGTGGTACGTCGCCGGCGGTCGTATCCCCTCTGCCGCCGGCTACGATGGCGACGGCCAAACCTCCTCCGATCGACGGCCAAAACTACGGCGAAAGTGCGGGCGTGGTGGCGGCCATGTCGAGACATGGTTTGGTATGGACGGCCGGGGGCTGCGCGGTGAGGAGGTGGTCGGAGAATAGCGGCGGCACCGGCGGCGAGGCGGGTGGGGAGAAGGGGTGGAGGCGTTGGAAGCGAAAGGACTGCTAGTGTCTCCGACAGGCGGGCCACGGGGTGACAAGGGCGTGCGGCGAGCCCCTCCGCGCGATGTCCGTTTCACCCCGAACTCGGCGCAAGTTTGGGCCAAGGATGGGTCGAAAACGGACGAAATCCGGACATTTGTCCGTTTGGGGGCCGCGCGTTGGGCCGCGTTATTCGGCCTTTCTACCCCAAACGAACGCACCCAGACAACGGACAAGATCGAAATCACTAATTAAGGAGTACTCGTTGCAAAGAACACTCCATTTTCCCAGGGCGCGCCACTTGTCGCAACCTGGGAGTTTTCCCTTTTTCGTAGATCCGTTTATTCAAAACGTTTTATCCCTTAAACCGTGCGTCCAAATCTCAAACCGTTTTCACCATTGGATTCCTCGTGTCGAGATCTTCAAAACTAGATCCCATGTTGATAGGTTTTGACGAACTTTTTTTCACGAAAAAACCGGACGAAAAAGACCGGGCGAAAAAACCGAACCGGGAGCACGGTTTTTTTCCCTTTCCGAAAGAGGCACGCCCGTGCCTCTCGGAAAATCACAACCGTGCCTCTCGTGGAAGCAAAACCGTGACTCTCGTGGAAGGAAAAAAAAACAGAAAATGCGTTTTTTTTATTTACGAGAGGCACGGCCGTGACTCTCGCGAAAGCACAACCGTGCCTCTCGCGAAAGCAAAACCATGACTCTCGTGAAAGAAAAAAACCAGAAAACGCGTAATTTTTTCCCTTTTCGAGAGGCACGGCCGTGACTTTCGCGTAAGCACAACCGTGCCTCTCGCGGAAGCAAAACCGTGACTCTCACGAAAAAAAAAGAAAACGCGTTTTGTTTTTCCCTTTCCGAGAGGCACGGCCGTGACTCTCGCGAAAGCACAACCGTGCCTCTCGCGAAAGCAAAACCATGACTCTCGCGAAAGAAAAAAAAATAGAAAACGCGTGTTTTTTTCGTTTTCGAAAGGCACGGCCGTGACTCTCGATAAAGCACAACCGTGCCTCTTGCGGAAGAAAAACCGTGACTTTCGCGAAAGGGAAAAAAAGAAAACGCGTTTTTTCGTGCAAAAAAAAATCGAAATTTTTTTTTCATCGAAAAGCTAAGAAAGACCGGGGGAAAACCAAAACGTCGAAAAAACCGGAAAAAAACCGTTTAAAAAACCGAAAACGCGTGCGGAAAAATAAAATAAAAAACAAAATCCGAACGGAGCGTCCAGAGCGCGACACGTGGCGAATAGCTGAGAGCGCGCCAAGTGACGCTGATCGTTGCAAGGCTTCCGAAGGAGCGCTTGTTAACTAGTTGCTGCCGGACAAGATGGGTCGCGCGATAGAATTGGCCTAACGAGCGAGCGAACAAGCGTGAACCAGCGGTAAGAAATGGGCCGGCCCAAGATTGTACGGCCACCAGAAAGCTTCGGGCGATCCAGAAGCTAGTCTAGTCTCGCGTTAGGCGAGATATAGCTCTCGTATAGGATGCGTGGCGAGCGATTCTGGGTGGGACGACGCTTCGCTGGAAGGATCCACCGACGGGGCCGGTCAGCTAGCGCGTGTGCTCGCCACACACCCCAAATCCTCCCCCACGCGGCCACGCCTACTCAAGCAAACAGACGATCCATCCATCCAAACCAATCCGACCAACCAAGAAACACCGCCGGCCGCAACCACCAAGAACCTTCATCCATGGTGACCCTGTTCTGCGCAGCCGCTGCCACCTCGTGCCGCCTAACCTTCCCGCTTGCCGCGCCGGCGCCGGCGCCAGGCCTTGGCCGCGGCCGGGTCCGACGGGGCACGGTGGCGGTGCGTGCGGATGGAGACACCGCCGCTGCTGGGAGCGGGATAAACCCGGCCATCCGAAAGGAGGAGGCCAAGGTGGTCGACACCGTCCTGGCCGGGGAGCTCTCCAAGCCGCTCACCCCGTACTGCCGGTACAGTTCTCTTTCCCCATCGTGCTGTTTACTTGTGATTACTTCATCTTTGGTGGTGCGAGAAGTCTTTTTAGTCAGCCGCGTACACGTTGCATGATGAGATTTGCAGGGCATGCCATTTCACTCACCATTAACATAGTACATATGTAGTGTGTAGTTCGACTGCGCAAATAAATCATGTCGAGACAATGTTCTGACTTCATTAAACAAGCGATTATTATCGAAGAGGAAAAACCTTTTGAAATATCCAAGAGGATAAAGAACTTTGGTTCTTTTTCAAGGATGCTCTGCAGAACAAGTACTGTACTTGTTTTTTTATTTAGAAAAGGAGGATCACCCCGGCCTCTGCATAGAACCAAGACAAGAACTTGCTGGTTCTTAATGCAATCCGGGTCCAGACAGATGGCAACCTTTCTGTGTTTTGATGGCATTTTTCCATCTCCAGTTTTAATTTAGCTAACTACAACCTTGACAGGAACCTGCAACAAATAATTTACATGGGTAAAAATCGAATGGTAATTTGATTTGTTGTAAGAGGAAGATTTGTACTGCTACGGGCAACTGTGTCTAATCTAAATTTAGTTGGTTAAAGGTTTGAGTGGACTCTGCAAGAACAGTAAAATTTCATATATGGGCTTCGTTGATCACCTACGGTATCCCAAGTTGGTGCGCGAAGCAAAATTTAGACTGCTATACTGAGTTTTTTTAACCTTCAGTAACTGAATTGATCCTATGATCAGCAAATTTTAAGCCTTAGAATGGCCAAAGGTAGAAAACTAAGTAAAGAAAATACATAAATCTTCATGATTGTTTTGTGCACTGTTATATTTACAGTAGCTTAGTTGTAATCCTGATACTATTGCTCTCCTGCTGAGAGCCAATGTAACTATACTCTGCAGCTGTTGGTTACCCTTCTCAATGCAAGGATAATGCAACACTGTTGCATTTCGTAAGAAATATCCCTATGTCCCGATGAATTACCTGTTATTAATTCATCCAAAGCACTCTTTCTGCTGAACCATACTAGAATTTGCAAGCTGAATCCTAGTTCGTGACACTTCACACAAATTATTAATACAGTAGTGTTTATTGACGCAAACTGCGGAGACCAGCCAATTGATGGTCTTTATGCTGTTGATGCCTGCATTACAGAGTTCGTCTTCCTTTGGAATACTTGATTTGCATACCATTTCGAAGTTCCAACTGTTACTCATTTCCCTCTAAATGAATGATTACTGACTTTGATTCATGTGTTTGCCACAAGGTGCTGGAGATCGGGAACATTTCCACTGTGTGATGGAAGCCATGTGAAGCACAACAAAGCAACGGGAGATAATGTAGGGCCCTTGCTTGTTAAGAAGTAGAATGAGTTATTTTTCCTCAATTTGTGTTGAGTGGAATAATGTGTATAACGTTTTTCTCAAATGTAATAATGAAGTTCCATGCTGCAACAACCCTGTTGATCAAAAGAGCAGAATTAAGAGAGAAATTGCCATGCTACAAAGCAAAATAAGTATCATTTCTGCACATACTACATGCATAGTGTCCCATGTTTTTGATAAATTTTTATAGGATGCATTAAAAGGAGTGTATACTCGATTTATCAGTCACTTTTCAAATCCGCAAGTGCGATGATACAGGCCAATGACAAATTTGGAAATGTGCTCAAATCAAGTAATGCTTAATATAAATAAATTATTTGGAAATGTGTTGCTCTTGTGAGGGCGACCCGAGCCATAGTTGTCGCCATCCATCTTCTCTTTTCCGTCCTCGCAGCCCGTGCGGATGACTACGGCGAGGTTCTTTTTTGTGTGCGAGGTGCAACAATTTTGTAGGCGTGGCGGTGGGTGGCGGGGATGGCGGGATTGCTCGAGGTTCTTATTTATGTTGGCGTGCTCTATGTTGGTGTTCGCACACAAACGCGTCACCGTGAACTTTTGACGCCGGGATGATGCACCGCAACTCACGTCGAAAGAGATTCGTCCGAAATCACGGTACGCAAGCAGTCCGGTGAGCACTTCTGTAGAATCGAAACCCACATGCCTGAGAGGGACCCCGTCAGGATGCGCGGCGGCCATGGGCTGCCCTAGGTCGACCAGATCGTCCCTAGGGCCTCGAGGTTCGCCGTCTTGCAAACGAAGAATGAGAAGAAAAAGAACAACAAAAGAAGAAGGTAAAAGGTAAAGATAAAAGTGACAAATTGATTTGTTCGATTGTGTGTTGTTCAATCGACCGTCATCTCTCGTTTATTTATGAGGCGGATGGACTTCCCATACAAGAAAAGGACTCCAAATCCCGTCCAATTTTTTTTAAAATTAACCGAACTCGAATTTAGGTAAGTCTAAGATATCAATTTGGTTTTTCAGTCTCACAAGCTACAAATGACCTCGGATGAAGATGAGCCCGTAAGAAAATTTAACGGTTTCAAGACGACCAACTTTTATGTTGAAGTTTTTTTTATTCGAGGCCATCTTCAGGACCGAATTGTTTGCGCAAAACAGGTAATCATTGGCGCTACCCATCAAACATCAGCTATATGGGTATCTGATGCGGCGCGCCACTTTTTGGCTCATGGTAGGGCTGCACTTCGATGACTGTAACTTTTACATATGACCCCGAATTGAGACGATTTTTATATCAAAATCAACCGTTTCCACGACGAGACAAAGACAAACTGCATAGAACATTTTCTCATATTAGGCCGTCTTGGAGGCGTAATTGGCAGAACAATACTTTGAATATAAAATCTTATATTTCGAGTAGAGTTTCGGCCCTTTAGATGAGATCGGATGGTGATGACCCAATGATGAAAGAGTCTCATTTGATGATACGAAACTTTATCATATTGAGAACCTTTTCATTCGATGCCATCTTAATTAAGTTTTTGACCATGCCAAAATCTGGTGTCAACACAGTCCCCTGTTTTTGGCACAGTTTGTGTGCCAAAAAATAATTTGCACGGAGCTTGTTTTAAGGACGATGTCAACACTTCATCAGCCATTTTGTACGTTCTTAGGGTGATAAGAATATATAGGCCATTACTTGTTAGAACCTTTGATGCAAACTTGGGTGAAACCTTCTGAACTTAATTAACAATCCGGTGATAAAGTTTCACAGATATGTATCTCAAAGCCATCCTTCTGACCATATTGTCCACCCTTCCGCCAGGATTTTATAGATAATCAAAAATGAACTTCCTCCAATCCTTGCTTTCACCTGCATAAAAAATTCATTAGTGGCCGAAGCAGTGAGCTTCGGTTTGGCCTTACCTATGTTGGTGAGACCAATCATCGACTATTGATTGATATTCAATACACCATGATCAACATGGTAGCGAGATGCTTGATGTGCCAACTCATTTGCTCTCCAATTGTCATGTCTACATATATGAGCAATATTAAACGAACCCAAGGTAAAATTTATATCCAGACATACCTTAAGATAAACTATAAGTGATTCATGAAAACAGTGATAACCCTTGAATATTTGTTGCACCACTCATAACAAATCACCGAAAGCCTCAATATGTATAACACCTATAGCAAGTAAAAGATTCAATTCGAATAACAATGCATATTCGGCTTTAATTATTTGTGCAAACAATATTCTAAGCAGCATGAGGCTTCAAAAATAGTACCATAAGGAGATATATAAACAACACCAACACCTTGGCCATTGCTACGAATTCAACCATCAAAACATAATCTCCATAGTACTAGATAGACAAGGCTAATATCAATATTGTGCATTTCATTAATCCAATGTTCAATAATAAAACCAGCTATGGTTTGGCCTCTTTATGTAAGCCAAATCATATTCAATCAAAGTATATGAGCCACTCGCCAATTCTGCATGAATTGGCTTATGCAACATATATTGAATGGCATCGGTAATAATGTCTCAACTCTATGGAAGCATAACATATGTATAAGTATATAAATTTCAACAAATATGGGCCTTGTCTCGGTATCCATGCTTAGATAGATTCTCGGGGCGATGGTGAAATATCGGTCATTACCATAAGTTCCATGTATACTTCATCCACCAAAAGATATACGGCCGAAATGAAATAATAAATAACATATTTTGCCCCTTTGGGTCAACAACAAAATTGTAGCTAATTGAATGTATAATGATTTGGTAATATCCTTTCATGGCGTAAGAAATTGTATTGCATCCATGGATCAAAATATGTCCATGCAGGATTGATACGTCTCCAACGTGTCTATAATTTTTGATTGTTCCATGCTATTATATATTCTGTTTTGGATGTTTAATGGGCTTTATTATACACTTTTATATTATTTTTGGGACTAACCTACTAATCCAAAGCCAGTGCAAATTGTTTTTTTTTGCCTATTTCAGTGTTTCGCGGAAAAGAAATATCAAATGGAGTCCAAACGGAATGAAACCTTCGGGAGCGTGATTTTTGGAACAAACGTGATCCAGAGGACTTGGAGTGGACGTCAAGAAATCAACGAGGAGGCCACGAGGTAGGGAGGCGTGCCTGCTGTGATCCAGAGGACTTGGAGTGGACGTCAAGAAATCAACAAGGAGGCCACGAGGCAGGGAGGCGCGCCTGCCCCCCTGGGCGCGCCCCCCACCCTCGTGGGCCCCTAGCAGCTCCACCGACCTACTTCTTCCTCCTATATATACCCATATACCCCGAAACCAACCAGGAGCACCACGAAACCCTATTTCCACCGCCGCAACCTTCTGTACCCGTGAGATCACATCTTGGGGCCTTTTGCGGCGCTCCGCCGGAGGGGGAAACCAACACGGAGGGCTTCTACATCAACACCATAGCCTCTCTGATGATGTGTGAGTTGTTTACCTCAGACCTTCGGGTCCATAGTTATTAGCTAGATGGCTTCTTCTCTCTCTCTTTAGATCTCAATACAAAGTTCTCCTCGATGTTCTTGGAGATCTATTCGATGTAACTCTTTTTGCGGTGTGTTTGTCGAGATCCGATGAATTGTGGGTTTATGATCAAGATTATCTATGAACAATATTTGAATCTCCTCTGAATTTTTTTATGTATGATTTGTTATCTTTGCAAGTCTCTTCGAATTATCAGTTTGGTTTGGCCTACTAGATTGATCTTTCTTGCAATGGGAGAAGTGCTTAGCTTTGGGTTCAATCTTGCGTTGCTCGATCCCAGTGACAGAAGGGGAAACAACACGTATTGTATTGTTGCCATCGAGGATAAAAAGATGGGGTTTATATCATATTGCTTGAGTTTATCCCTCTACATCATGTCATCTTGCCGAATGCGTTACTCTGTTCTTATGAACTTAATACTCTAGATGCATGCTGGATAGCGGTCAATGTGTGGAGTAATAGTAGTAGATGCAGGCAGGAGTCGGTCTACTTGTCGCGGGCGTGATGCCTATATACATGATCATGCCTAGATATTCTCATAATTATGCACTTTTCTATGAATTGCTCGACAGTAATTTGTTCACCCACCGTAATACTTATGCTATCTTGAGAGAAGCCACTAGTGAAATCTATGCCCCTCGGGTCTATTTTCCATCATATAAGTTTCCAATCTATTTTTACTTTGCAATCTTTACTTTTAGTCTTTATCATAAAAATACCAAAAATATTATCATCTCTATCAGATCTCACTTTTGCAAGTGGCCGTGAAGGGATTGACAACCCCTTTTATCGCGTTGGTTGCAAGGTTCTTATTTGTTTGTGTAGGTACGAGGGACTTGCGTGTGGCCTCCTACTGGATTGATACCTTGGTTCTCAAAAAATGAGGGAAATACTTACGCTACTTTGCTGCATCACCCTTTCCTCTTCAAGGGAAAACCAACGCATGCTCAAGAGGTAGCAAGGATAACTGGTCATACCTGGGAATGAATTCATTGGCAAAGGCATCAATTGCATGGTTGAAGAATATGGATGATGTGCTAACTGAAGATTTTGGTGGGGTGATGGAAACCTTCGGTTGAATTGTTTACTGCTTTCAGTCTTCTCCTTCATCACTTTTTTGTACTTGTTGCGATAGAAGGTTGCACATCATTTTTGTTTTGATTGCCCCCCTTTGGAACCCATGCCATGTTCTTCTTTCTCAACTCTTGTGCACTAAGCTTTTAAAATTCCTTCTTTTTCCAACACGATAAGCCGAGTGAGCGCCTCGGCTGTGATTTTGTTTCAAGCAATGATAACTCTTTTTAGGTCTTGTGCATTCTCAACTTCTTCTCTTCAGATTTGGCACTTTGATTTTTAACAATTGATTGCTTCACTTCTTTGCCTTATGTAGCCAATGTTAACTCTTTAATTAGCTCTTTATCTTTTAAGATCAAATCTGAATTGGCACTCTTACCATCACCTTTTTTAACTCGATATACTTGTTTGGCCACCTCTTTCTTCTTTCTTGAGCTCCAGACCGATTCTTTTTTAATGAAACGGTCTTGAACATATGACTGCTCACTGAACGTTGGTCTTCTTGGAGCTGCATAACAATGGTGAGATGGTTCATAATAAGATGGATAATATGCCCTTGTATCATACATATCCCATGATGAATATGGATAAAAATCAGTATATGGAGATATCCATGGCATTGGCATTTACGGCCCAAAATATGGATAGAATATGATGCATTGAAATTTCCCCTTTGCCAATATTGGTCCTCAGATTTGCGCCTAGGGGGTGATCTTGGTGCTTTTGAATTACTTGGCCGATAACCACTCTTCTCCTAAATTTTCTTCTTATATTTTTCCAATAGTTGCGTAAAAGTGACTTTCACCTTTTTACCTTTGTGCTTACCTCGGCCTTTGCTTTCTTTGGTTGTGCTTGCACCGATCGTTGGATTTTCTTGTTGTCCCACAGTCCTTGGCATCTTTATTGTAACTTTGATAGAACTCATGCCTTCAAGAATATTTTCATTGTGCTCTTGAACAACATCTTTACTTGAAAGCTTGATCCCATCACCTGCAGTTTTTACCTTCTCATCTTTAAAGAAATCGTCTTGAAGCAGCCGATTCATTTTTTTTGCCATCAGGACCAATCGAAATAGACTGGTCATCCTTTGGTGTTTCAACAAATTTCAATCGTCTACAATGGCCGATTTAACTATTTGATGAAACATATTATAATCCTCAAAATTATGCTCAAACAAATCATTCAACTTACAATACATTCGTCCTTGGATTGATGGCTTGACATGATGATCATGAATTCTTCAAGTGGACGGCTCTGGCAGGAGACGTGGCACATGACGGCGATGGCGGCTCTCCTCAGGAGGAGCTCGGGCGTTGAGAGGTTGGGTTGTGCGCCGCCCAAATGACGGAGCCCACTCGTGCTCGTCATGGTCCAACACCACCACGCCTTCGACGGGATCCAACCTCCACTACTCCAGCGAGCAAGAGCATCATGGTGGTTGCGGTCTATTTAAATCTTAGTTTCTTCATCTTCTCTGAGATTATGTTTTGTTTGCATCTGATAATTAGGATGACCTCCTTCCTTTCAGGTTTGTACTGCTACTTAAGATAAACTTGACTGGCGAGGATTGTATCTCCTGACCAAATAAAATTAGCGTTGCTGATGTGAGTTGATTTTTTTATTATAAAGGGAGCTTTAAGATGTGAGTTGATTTGGAAGATTATGTCTCTAGACCGGATAAAATCAGTGCTGCTGATGTGAGTTGATTTGGAACATTATGTCTCCCGACCGGATAAAATCAGTGTTGCTGATGTGAGGGCCTTCTCATTATGCTGAACATTCTTTTTCACTTGTACTACTTCAGCAGAAGAAATTTCATTGCCTCAGCTTAATTAGAAAATGATAATGATTCCTTAAATCCTTTACTCTTAAAAGTTTATCATAGTAAATGTACCTTCTGCTCACCATACATTTGTTTCACATATATTGACACCTATAATAGTAGCAATACCTGATTATGACATGTTATGTAATTGCTCGTGTAAATTAGGCACCCTTTTTTTGCCTCCTCCTTTTTGTTATTCACTGTGTCATTCTTTTTCAAATTGCCGCTATTTGCCAGGAAGCTGGCATGCATGCTATCCGCAACAATCGGTATGCTATCCTCCCAAGTAATTTGAGAAGGTTTACCGAACCAACGTCCAGAAGCCTTAGACAGACTTTGACTTCTACAAATGACGCAACAAACTGTTAAAGAGGATGCTTTATTTCCTACGGGCAACAATTATTAACACTAGAGTTGAATTTGTGGACAGTCGCCTCTCACAGTAATATCATTGTATATCGGTGCTCCTGAAGTTTGCACATTCAGTCTCATCGGTGTTGTTAAGCTATTTGCCTGTACAACTCCATGAAGCTCGAGTGTCATGGGAGTTGCTTCCCTGCAAGAGAGAAGAATTCAAAAAGGAAGAGAGCAGAGAAGAAGGAAAAGGAGAGGGAAATGTATATCTCTTGGAGCTAGGCCAAGTTCTCACCGTGATTTGGAAGATGGCAAGAACGGGATATATCCCGGTTGAGTTTCAATCCTTCTTGGAATTAAAGATGTGGCTCGACAACTACTCGGTTATGCATTATCGTCCACACAAAGTGGCCAACTCGGACGTCAATGTGCGTTACACGGTTAAATGTGAAGTGCCAAGATGTCCATGGATTGTGCGTGCAAGGCCATGGAAAGGAGGTCCCACTTGGCGCATAGTGAGTTGTACATCAAGTCACATGTGCCGGCACAAGAATGCGGATGGCGAGCTTGTGTACCAACAACACAGACAACTCACGTCTGAGTTCATTGCTTACAGGTTATCCAACCAAATATCCACACTTCCAATAATGAGCATCAAGAGTTTCATTGACCATGTTGTCGGTGTCAAAACCGGCGGATCTCGGGTAGGGGGTCCCGAACTGTGCGTCTAAGGTCCATGGTAACAGGAGACGGGGGACACTATGTTTACCCAGGTTCGCGCCCTCTTGATGGAGGTAATACCCTACTTCCTGCTTGATTGATCTTGATGAATATGAGGATTACCAGAGTTGATATACCACGAGATCGTAATAGCTAAACCCTAGATGTCTAGCCTGTATGATTGTGATTGCCTCTACGGACCAAACCCTCTGGTTTATATAGACACCGGAGGGGCCTAGGGTTATACAGAGTCAGTTTACAGAGGAAGGATCTTCATATCCGAACGCCAAGCTAGCCATCCACGCAAAGGCGAGTCCCATCCGGACACGGGAGGAAGTCTTTTGTCTTGTATCTTCATGGCCCATCAGTCCGGCCCACGTCACATAGGCAGGACGCACGAGGACCCCTTAATCCAGGACTCCCTTAGTAGCCCCTGAACCAGGCTTCAATGACGATGTGTCCGGCGCGCAGATCGTCTTCGGCATTGCAAGGCGGGTTCCTCCTCCGAATACTCCAAAGCTGCCTTCGAACACAGAAAATGTGTCCGGCTCTGCAAAATAAGCTCTGCAAAGAGTATAACATTTAACAAGTCTCATCTAATGACATCTTCTGTAGTGAGACGCCACGTCTCCGCTTGGTCATTATTTCGAACCGTTTTTAGCCTCCCGCTCCGTGTTTCGAGATGCGGTTTCCATTGGCACGTCTTGTCAAAGCAGAGATCATGTCCCCTTATCACGGGATTCTCATCAATACGGGTGTGGGTAACCCAACCGCGCCATTTTCACGACCCTTAGGGAATAGGCGAGTTTTAAGGCGAACGGGGAGGCGCTTGATATTCGCTGCCTTTATAAAGAGATAAGGATTCAACTTTTCACCCACGCCTTCTTTCTCTCTGCCCACCCATTCTCGAGCTCCAGCGCCCAAGCTTCCATCCTTTCCGCTTCAAAAAAGCACTCCAGCCATGTCCGGATCCGGAGCGCGGGGCAAGTGGATGGCCTCCTCCGTCACGGTGAAGGACATTACGAAGCTCCGGGAGGCGGGTTACTTGGCCCAGGAAATCGCCCACCGGCTTCCGGCCAAGGGGCAGATCGTCCCCACCCCGGAGCCCCATGAGGGGATGGTGTTCATTCCCCACTTCTTCCGCGGGTTAGGGTTTCCTCTCCACCCTTCGTCCGCGGACTCATGTTCTACTACGGGCTAGATTTTCATGATCTGGCCCCAAACTCTTTCCTCAACATCTCGGCATTTATTGTCGTGTGCGAGGCCTTCCTCCGCGTCCCACCTCACTTCGGATTGTGGCTGAAGACCTTCAATGTGAAGCCGAAGGTGGTGGGTGGTCAGCACGCAGAGTGCGGAGACACTATGGTGAGCAAGATGTCCAACGTTATGTGGCCTAAAGGCACCTTTGTGGAGACCGTCAAAGGGTGGCAGCAGCAGTGGTTCTACGTCACAGAGCCCCGCGACACCACCTGGGCCGCGGCTCCCGAATTCAAGTCCGGGGCCCCGATGCGGCTCACCTCCTGGCTAGAGAAGGGCCTGGACTGGGCTTCATCGGACGAGCTGATAGCGCTGCAGGCGCGCATCAAGAGCATGGTGGACAAGAACATCAAGCTTGTCAATGTGATCCAGGTGATGCTTTTTCGCTGGATCCTTCCTTGCCAAAGCCGGACTTGCCATCTGTGGGAGTTCGATCCGGCCAAGCACCAGACCGTGCAACAGTTCTTCGGCGCTACACACGAAGGCATCTGGAAAGTGCTTTTCAAGGCCAATGAGATGCGGACAAAGACGACCAAAGACCGTGGGTACAACATGACCCATCCCGCCAGTTCGGTTAGTTTTTCGTATTTCAAGGTGTATCCTTCACCTATACATTCAAGGAAGATGCATGAGCTTCCCTATCTGTCTCTTCAGGGCTGGACAAAGAAGGCGGAGCGGTCTAGTGTCCGGCTCCGCTGCCCGAAAACCCAGCAATCCCTCTTCTGACGAAGATGCTGGTTCCGGCGCCCTACAAGGCACCGGAGAAGAAGGCCAAGGAGACTAGAAGTGGCCTCCGCCGTAAAGGCACTTCGGACGTGACATCTGAAGACGCCAAAACCCACTCCTCTCCCACCGAGGACGACGAGGAGGAGGAGGAAAGCAACTCTCCCCCTGAAGGGGAAAGGAAGAAAAGGGCGGCCTCCACGCATCTGGAGGCAGAAGCGTCCAAGAAGGGGAAGGTCTCCCTCGCGGACAACTCCGCGTTGGACACCGATAGCAGCTCCGAGTGGCGCTCCAGGGAGAAGCCCCTGGCCGAATCATAAGTACACAAAGGCACTGCCGCACACACATATCCAGCTCTTTTACTTCATGGTTTTAAAATGTTGAATCATGCACTGCAGTCCGGCTCGTTCCCACCTCCAGCGATCCTCATCTTCGGGGAATTTGCTGGATCCCAAGGTGATGGACAGCGGGTCGCCTCCGCCGGCCTTCTCCCCCAAGACTACGGACGACGCTGAAGTGTTGTCCCGAAGGACCCTCCCAGCTCAGGGGGGCACAGGAGGCCGTCCCGGTGGCGCCAGAGGATGATACCTCGGCCGCCGGACACATGGGGGAGCAAATCCCCCTGAAGACTGGCGATGGGGGCCATATCCAATTCGGCCCCTAGCCGAATACTATTCCGGAGGCCCATACGGCTCCGGAATCAGGCAAGCAGCTTCCTTCAAAAGAAGGAGGTGCCCCTATTCCGCCGGTGACCTCTGTCCATCCAGAGGCACCGGATACTCTACTGGAAGCACTGCAAAGTGCTTCCATTGTTGAGGAACACCGTATCCTCATGGGTACGGTGGTTGAAAGGGTTTAGTCCATTAAGAGCGGACTGACCGACGCCTGCACTAGCCTTCTAACAGGATTTGAGGTATGCGGTGTATTTATGTAAAAAGAGTGTCATAGTATAGACAGTAGCCCCTGAGACTCTGTCCGGTGCTCGAAAAGAAAAGCCGGGCAGAGAATCAAATAATTTTCGCAGGAGACTAACCATACATGTCTATGTGAATAAGCAGGCGCCGATGCTGGCTGTGACCTCCCAATCTGCCGAAGTCTCCAAACTGAAGCAGAGTCTGGAGCAGGCCGAGGAAGAGCTCAGCCATGTGAAAAAACAGCTAGAGGACAAGCAAGGTATGCAATGGCCTATTCAGATTTAGAAAGATATGAATAGTTCGTGTTGATCATATTATCATGATATTTCGTAGGAGCGGCGACCGAGGTGGAGACCCTCAAGAACGCGCTGGCCGAGGCCCAGAAGAGAGCGGCAAAGGAACAAGCTGCCCGCAAAAAACACGAGGAAAGGGTTCGGGAGGTCCAACAGGAGCTCCAGGACGCCGTAAAGAAATGCGAGTCCTTGGAGCGCAAGTTTGCAGACCAAGAGTCCGAACTTGCGAAGGCCCGCCAAAGCGCACAAGAGGCCCGGGTTGAAGCCCAGGGCGCCCTCCAGGAAATCCAGGAGGCCAAGAAAATCGCGGTGGGTAAGGCCTTTATTATGCAGAGCAAGTGTGTGAAGAAAAGGTACCTCTTACTAACCCGGATTTGGAGTTCTCCAGGAGCGTTTGCGGATCTGCCACGCAGTGTTGCTGATGCTGCGGAGTTCTTCCGAGACGAAGAGGGGAGCTCCACGGAGAAGCTGTTCTGGTCGCAATACCTTGCGCCAGAGCATCCAGTGCTCTTTAGCGATCAGCTGAAACAACTGACCGAACTGCATAGGGTGGCCGAATCGGCCATGAAGGATTTGATAATCCGTCTGTGGCCTGCCGAAGCCATACCCAGCAGCTACTTCGGGCTCGTGAAGCGGCTGGTCGATGCCTGCCCTCGGCTTGATGCCATCAAGAGGTCGGTCTGCATCGAAGGTGCGTGGATGGCCTTCGCCCGTGTTAAGGTGCAGTGGGCGAAGATGGACGCCGTCAAGCTCGCAACCGAGGGACCGCCCGCGGGCAAGGAGCACCGCACGCCCGAGCGGTATTTTGATGATGTCCTGAAGGGATCCCGCATTGTAGAGGGCCAGTGTGAAAAAGACATTATCTTTGAATGAAAACATTCATTTTATCCCGTCCTGTATTACGAAACAAAGCTGATATGTAATATAATGCTTGTTGTTTGTTTAAAATTTTGCCTCCTGTGCGGCCATTTTACTAAATCTAAGAGTTGGCCAGTCGTCGGCTTCAGCGCCCACGTAGGTAGTACGGGGGTGTTCGGGTTGAAACCTAAACACTCTTGATCCAAGATTTTGGTCCTTGAAGGAGGTGTTTAGCGCAACGAACCAGGCAATCGGACTATGTGGCTTTATCACCCTCACTTAGCCATATGAGTTTGACAATACAAATGTAGGCCCAGCCCCCAGTTAGTATTTGTTAATCTGGACTAGGGTGCTATAGACACTTGATCGGGTAGATGCCGATCCGTCGCATAATGCGAAAAAAATCGCAAAAGATTTTGACCTCCGAATAGCTGACCAGCTCTCGCCGCATCATGACAGTCAGTTTTCAGCTTTCTCTACTGAGCTGTTTACCCGGATAAACTAGAAACACAATCGCAGTAGTTCTCCCTTTACTACCCTAGCCGATAGGACGGAACTTAAGGTAGTAAGCACAGGAGCCGGACAACCCAACTATTGACCAAAGACATGATTCGGAGCCGATGCATATAATGCTCAATTCGGGGTGCCAAACTAGACTGTAAAAGTGTTCAGACTTTGTTGCCGTAGTATGGAGCGCAATGAAGCCCCTGGCGAATTAAAGCGTACCAAAGTGTATGGGTGCAATCGATAAGAATAACGAAATAAAATGAAGTAGTAAGCCAGTGCCACATAAGTTGGGCCACAAACTGTTTCCATTATAATTTGATTAATACATCAAAGCGTATTTGTACAAATACTGCGATAAGCAACATGGCTATTTAACATGCCGAGATCAAGGGGGAGCTGCGTGCGGGTCCTGAAAATAGGTAGAGTGATCATCAAGAAGACCACCTAGAGATTCCCCAACATGTCTATGCTACTTGCCGCCTTGGTATGTCCATCCTTCGAAAGGATCGATGATCAGGCCGTCGTGAGGGGCCTGTGGAAAAGAAACCTGAAAAAGGATAAAAAAGAAAAGGGAAAGTATGTGTGTCCAGGGAATGTCGAGCCGTATGATGGACCACAATCAAGTTACGCCTCCGTCTATGCCCATGCTATTTTGAGTGCGTAGTTATGTACGCGCGGTACGTACGCCGCCATTTGGTCGGGACTGAGACGGAGGCCGAATTGCTAATCGAACTCCTGACAAGCTGGACTGTCAAGCTGCGGAGTAGTCCGGACTCGTTTGACAGTGTCTGGGAGCTTGGCCGCTGAATTAAAGTTCTACTTGATAAGGCCGCTCTATAATTCCGCTGCCAGGGCCGTGTTGTGCTCCTCGGTACAGAGGGAGCGTTCCGTGCTTCCATTCACTATTATGACACCACGTGGTCCTGGCATCTTCAGTTTGAGATAAGCATAGTGTGGCAGCGCATTGAATCGAGCGAATGCAGTTCATCCAAGCAGTGCCTGATAGCCACTTGATAAGGGAACGATATCGAAGATCAAGTCTTCGCTTCGGAAGTTGTCTGGAGATCCGAAGACGACTTCCAATGTGACTGAGCCTGTGCAACGGGCCTCTACACCTGGAATTACTCCTTTAAAGGTAGTTTTTGTGGGCTTGATCCTTGATGGATCGACGCCCATCTTGCAGACTGTATCCTTATAGAGTAGGTTGAGGCTGCTGCCACCATCCATGAGGACTCGCGTGAGGTGGAATCCATCAATGATTGGATCAAGGACCAGTGCGGCTGAATCGCCATGACAGATATTGGTCGGATGGTCCTTGCGATCGAAAGTGATCGGGCAGGACGACCATGGGTTGAATTTTGGGGCGACTGGCTCTATCGCGTAGACGTCCCTGAGCGCGCGTTTGCGCTCCCTCTTGGGGATGTGGGTAACGTATATCATGTTCACCGTTTTAACCTGGGGGGGGGAACTTCTTCTGTCCCCCTGTGTTCGGCGGACGGGGCTCCTCGTCGTCGTCCTCACTTTGCGACCCCTTCTCCTTGTTCTCGGTATTTAACTTGCCGGCTTGTTTAAAGACCCAACAACTTCTGTTGGTATGATTGGCTGGTTTATCGGGGGTGCCGTGGATCTGACATGGACGATCGACTATGCGGTCCAAGCTGGATGAGCCCGGATTGTTTCTTTTGAATGGCTTCTTCCGCTGGCCAGACTTGGAGCCACTGAATCTGGTGTTGACCGCCGTGTCATCGGTATTGTCACCGTTGCGACGCTGGTGCCTGTTGCGTCGGGGCTTGCCGTTGCTATTTCTGGTTTCAGAGGTGCCAGGTTCGCTTGCATTATTATTGCTATGGGCTAGCCAGCTATCTTCGCCCGCGCAAAAGTGGGTCATAAGTGCCGTGAGGGCTGCCATGGACTTCTGCTTTTCTTGGCCGAGATGTCGGGCGAGCCATTCATCGCAGATGCTATGCTTAAAGGCCACTAGGGCTTCGGCATCCGGACAATCGACGATCTGGTTCTTTTTAGTTAGGAACCTAGTCCAGAATTTCATGGCTGACTCTCCGGGCTGTTGAACTATGTGACTTAAGTCATCGGCGTCCGGAGGTCGGACGTATGTACCTTGGAAATTGTCACGGAAGGCGTCCTCCCAGCTGCCAATGGAGTTTTCAGGCAGGTTGCTTAACCAGTATCGAGCTGGTCCCTTGAGTTTTAGCGGGAGGTATTTGATGGCATGAAGATCATCACCGCGGGCCATATGAATATGGAGAACAAAGTCCTCAATCCATACCGCGGGATCTGTTGTCCCATCATATGATTCGATATTCACGGGTTTAAACCCTTCTTGGAATTCGTGCTCCATTACTTCATAAGTGAAGCAGAGGGGGTGTACGGCACCTCTATATCGGGCCAAGTCACGACGTAGCTCGGATGGAGTCCATCTGCGGTTTTCGGCACGGACGTGGTTATGCTTGTCACATCCGGCTAGATAGCCGTCGTCGCGCGTCGGGGCACGCCCCCGCGATCCGTAGATCGATCTGGTCTGACTTGCTCTATTTTCCAGGTCCATCCGCAGGTCATATGTGTATCCCCGAGCTGTTGTGTCTCGAACTTTACGGCAAGGTGGTATGAGCTGGTGTTCGGCTTGAGTTGCCGTTTTGTCCCGGCCACGTGGTGGTCGGTCAACCGCGTTACGTGCTGATGGTACGGGCTCAAGTGCCTCGTCGTCGAATTGAGGTAGCAGTTTACGCTTTGGGTAAATTTTGGTTGGGCGCTCGAGGCCATATTCCTCGGCTGCCAGGACATTAGTCCACCTGTCGTTGAGTAGGTCTTGATCAGCTTGAAGCTACTGCTGCTTCTTTTTCAGGCTCCTTGCAGTGGCTATTAGCCATCGCTTAAAGCGCTCCTGCTCGAGAGGTTCCTCAGGCACGATAAAGTCTTCGTTGTCGAGGCTCACCTCATCCTCAGAGAGTGGAAGATAATTGCTGTCCTCCGAGTCTTCGTTTACGGCCTATTCATCAGGGCTAACTTGCCCATCTTCCCGATCGTCCTGTTCGGAGGTTGGCTCGATGGGGTTTTCTTGGTCTCCGTCATCGTCCGGAGTATTGTTTTCTCTCGTGTCGGTATTGCTGTCTCTTCCATGGCGTGATTTAGAGCGGCGCCGTCGGCGCTTTGGTTGTATCCCAGGAGGTTTATCCTCGACTGGATTCTTCTCGTTGTCGCCGTTATCCTCTTTGGGTGTATCCACCATGTACACGTCATACGAAGAGGTGGCCGTCCAACGTCCGGTAAACGGCGGGTTTTGGGCGTGCTCTTCTCCGGCATCGTCGTCCATACCATCGATGTCTTCGGAGCCGTAATCAAGCATGTCAGTTAAGTCCTCGACAGTGGCTATGAAGTGGGTGGTGGGTGGGACGTAAAATTCCCCGCTCTCAGCCCCTAGTCTGGGCTGGGCATAGTTTGGACGTTGCTCCTCCGTAATGATGAGGGGTCGCATCAAGTCCAGAGCCTCACTTAAAGGCGCGGTTTGGCCAGGGAGAATAGAGTCCGTGGAGTACGGCGGGAGGGAGACTCCTTGACCGAGCTCACACGATGCTGACTCCGAGGGTTCGGAGCTAGTGTCCGGAGAAGAGTCCGGCTTCGTGATGGTTGCCAGCGACACCACTTGCTCCGGCTCTCCCGTACTGGGCTTAGTGGCCGCATATAGTTCGGCGGGCTCAAGAATCCCGTCTTCGGACCTAGCGATGCGCTCCGGATCTAAGGCCGGATCGGAGGTTGGGGCCGTGAACCCTTGGAAGATCAAGTCTCCTCGGATATCAGCGCCATAGTCCTGATTTCCGAAACTAATCTGGTGACCTGGGGCGTAGCTGTCGTTCTGCTCTAGATGGCCAAGCGAATTGGCCCGCAGTGCGAAGCTACCTAATACAAAGATCTGGCCGGGGAGAAAAACCTCCCCCAGGGCGGTATTATTGTAGATGACTGATGGAGCCATCGGACCTTCTAATGACAACAAAGCGGAACTCTCAATGAAAGCACCAATGTCGGTGTCAAAACCGGTGGATCTCGGGTAGGGGGTCCCAAACTGTGCGTCTAAGGTCGATGGTAACAGGAGACGGGGGACACGATGTTTACCCAGGTTCGGGCCCTATTGATGGAGGTAATACCCTACTTCCCGATTTATTGATCTTGATGAATATGAGGATTACAAGAGTTGATCTACCATGAGATCGTAATAGCTAATCAAATGACAACCCATGTCAATGGCTAGGAAACATAACCATCTTTGATTAACGAGCTAGTCAAGTAGAGGCATACTAGTGACACTCTATTTGTCTATGTATTCACGCAAGTATTACGTTTTCGGTTAATACAATTCTAGCATGAATAATAAACATTTATCATGATATAAGGAAATAAATAATAACTTTATTGTTGCCTCTAGGGCATATTTCCTTCAGTCTCCCACTTGCACTAGAGTCAATAATCTAGATTACACAGTAATGATTCAAACACCCATGGAGCCTTGGTGTTGATCATGTTTTGCTCGTGGAAGAGGCTTAGTCAACGGGTCTGCAACATTCAGATCCGTATGTATCTTGCAAATTTCTATGTCTCCCACCTGGACTAAATCCCGGATGGAATTGAAGCGTCTCTTGATGTGCTTGGTTCTCTTGTGAAATCTGGATTCCTTCTCCAAGGCAATTGCACCAGTATTGTCACAAAAGATTTTTCATTGGACCCGATGCTCTAGGTATGACACCTAGGTCGGATATGAACTCCTTCATCCAGACTCCTTCATTTGCTGCTTCCGAAGCAGCTATGTATTCCGCTTCACACGTAGATCCCGCCACGACGCTTTGTTTGGAACTGCACCAACTGACAGCTCCACCGTTCAATGTAAACACGTATCCGGTTTGCGATTTAGAATCGTCCGGATCAGTGTCAAAGCTTGCATCAACGTAACCATTTACGATGAGCTCTTTGTCACCTCCATAAAGGAGAAACATATCCTTAGTTCTTTTCAGGTATTTTAGGATGTTCTTGACCGCTGTCCAGTGATCCACTCCTGGATTACTTTGGTACCCCCCTGCTAGACTTATAGCAAGGCACACATCAGGTCTGGTACATAGCATTGCATACATGATAGAGCCTATGGCTGAAGCATAGGGAACATCTTTCATTTTCTCTCTATCTTATGCAGTGGTCGGGCATTGAGTCTTACTCAACTTCACACCTTGTAACACAGGCAAGAACCCTTTCTTTGCTTGATCCATTTTGAACTTCTTCAAAACGTTGTGAAGGTATGTGCTTTGTGAAAGTCCAATTAAGCGTCTTGATCTATCTCTATAGATCTTGATGCCCAATATATACGCAGCTTCACCGAGGTCTTTCATTGAAAAACTCTTATTCAAGTATCCCTTTATGCTATCCAGAAATTATATATCATTTCCAATCAGCAATATGTCATCCACATATAATATCAGAAATGCTACAGAGCTCCCACTCACTTTCTTGTAAATACAGGCTTCTCCAAAAGTCTGTACAAAACCAAATGCTTTGATCACACTATCAAAGCGTTTATTCCAACTCCGAGAGGCTTGCACCAGTCCATAAATGGATCGCTGGAGCTTGCACACTTTGTTAGCTCCCTTTGGATCGACAAAACCTACCGGTTGCGTCATATACAACTCTTCTTCCAGAAATCCATTCAGGAATGCAGTTTTGACATCCATTTGCCAAATTTCATAATCATAAAATGCGGCAATTGCTAACATGATTCGGACGGACTTAAGCATCGCTACGGGTGAGAAGGTCTCATCGTAGTCAATCCCTTGAACTTGTCGAAAACCTTTTGCAACAAGTCGAGCTTTATAGACAGTAACATTACCGTCAGCGTCAGTCTTCTTCTTGAAGATCCATTTATTCTCAATGGCTTGCCGATCATCGAGCAAGTCAACCAAAGTCCACACTTTGTTCTCATACATGGATCCCATCTCAGATTTCATGGCCTCAAGCCATTTTGCGGAATCTGGGCTCACCATCGCTTCTTCATAGTTCGTAGGTTCGTCATGGTCTAGTAACATAACCTCCAGAACAGGATTACCGTACCACTCTGGGGCGGATCTTACTCTGGTTCACCTACGAGGTTCAATAACAACTTGATCTGAAGTTCCATGATCATCATCATTAACTTCCTCGCTAATTGGTGTAGGCGTCACATGAACAGATTTCTGTGATGAGCTACTTTCCAATAAGGGAGCAAGTACATTTACCTCATCAAGTTCTACTTTCCTCCCACTCACTTCTTTCGAGAGAAACTCCTTCTCTAGAAAGGATCCATTCTTAGCAACGAATGTCTTGCCTTCGGGTCTGTGATAGAAGGTGTACCCAACAGCCTCCTTTGGGTATCCTATGAAGACACATTTCTCCGATTTGGGTTTGAGCTTATCAGGTTGAAGTTTTTTCACATAAGCATCGCAGCCCCAAACTTTAAGAAACGACAACTTTGGTTTCTTACCAAACCACAGTTCATAAGGCGTCATCTCAACGGATTTCGATGGTGCCCTATTTAACGTGAATGCAGCCGTCTCTAAAGCATTACCCCAAAACGGTAGCGGTAAATCAGTAAGAGACATCATGGACCGCACCACATCTAGTAAAGTACGATTACGATATTCGGACACACCATTACGTTGTGGTGTTCCGGGTGGCGTGAGTTGCAAAACTATTTTGCATTGTTTTAAATGTAGACCAAACTCGTAACTCAAATATTCTCCTCCACGATCAGATCGTAGAAACTTTATTTTCTTGTTACGATGATTTTCAACTTCACTCTGAAATTCTTTGAACTTTTCAAACGTTTCAGACTTATGTTTCATTAAGTAGATATACCCATATATTCTTAAATCATTTGTGAAGGTGAGAAAATAACGATATCCGCCACGAGCCTCAATATTCATCGGACCACATACATCTGTATGTATGATTTCCAACAAATCTGTTGCTCTCTCCATAGTACCGGAGAACGGCGTTTTAGTCATCTTGCCCATGAGGCATGGTTCGCAAGTACCAAGTGATTCATAATCAAGTGGTTCCAAAAGTCCATCAGTATGGAGTTTCTTCATGCGCTTTATACCGATATGACCTAAACGGCAGTGCCACAAATAAGTTGCACTATCATTATCAACTCTGCATCTTTTGGCTTCAACATTATGAATATGTGTATCACTACTATCGAGATTCATAAAAAATAGACCACTCTTTAAGGGTGCATGACCCTAAAAGATATTACTCATATAAATAGAACAACCATTATTCTCTGATTTAAATGAATGACCATCTCGCGTCAAACAAGATCCAGGTATAATGTTCATGCTCAACGCTGGCACCAAATAACAATTATTAGGTCTAATACTAATCCCGAAGGTAGATGTAGAGGTAGCGTGCCGATGGCGATCACATCGACTTTGGAACCATTTCCCACGCGCATCGTCACCTCGTCCTTAGCCAGTGTTCGCTTAATCCGTAGTCCCTGTTTTGAGTTGCAAATATTAGCAACAGAACCAGTATCAAATACCCAGGTGATACTGCGAGCTCTGGTAAGGTACACATCAATAACATGTATATCACATACACTACTGGAATCAGCTAATTTGCCATCTGCCGGCTCTTTGCCGTCTGCTAGCTGACGGCAAAGAAGCTCTTTGCCATCAGCTACCCAAAAGCAGACGGCAAAGAAACGGCAGACGGCAAAGAAGCTCTTTGCCATCTGCGAGCTCTTTGCCGTCAGCCAGCAGACGGCAAAGAATCTTTGCCGTCCGCTGGCAGACGGCAAAGAGTGAGGTGGCCCCCACCCCCTGCCCGTTTGGAAAAAACTTAACGGCCCACCTCTTTGCCGTCCGCCAGCAGACGGCAAAGAGGCAAAAAGGGCGGACGGCAAAGATAGGAGGACGGCAAAGAGGGCACTACCTAACGGCCCGTACCCCCCCCCGCCCGTTACTCACTTCTTCTCTCCTCGCCGTTCTCTCCTCCCACACCGCCGCCGCCGCCCGCCCCGCCCCGGCCCCCCGCCGCCCCGGCCCGACCTCCACCGCACCCTCGCCGCCTCGACCTCCACCGCACCCTCGCCGCCTCTTCCACATCGCCCCGCCCACACCAGCCCGTGCCGCCGCCGCCGACCCCGTCCGGCGTAGCCGGCCTCCCCGCCGCCCCGCACCCCTCCCCAACCTCCATCGCGGCCCCGCCGCTCCTTCCACGTCGGCCAGCCGCGCCGCGGCCGTCCAAGCCCCGTTCCGCCGCGCCCGTCCCCGCCCCCGACGCCCGACCAACCGCCGCTGCCGCTGCAGCCGCGGGTCGACCGCCCCCCGAGGAGCGCCGCCCATCGCTGCCCCTCCCCTCCCCATCGTTGCGCCGCCTTGCTGCCGCCCCGTCGCCGCCCCCTCCCCGACCCGTCGCCGCCCCCCCTGTGTCCTATTTTTTTTCTGTTTTTTTGTTTTTCTTTTCTGTTTAGATAAGGTTTTTTAGTTTAAGTTTTTTCAGTTTAGAATTAATTAGTTTAGGTTATTTAGTTTAATTAGTTTAGGTTCAATTAGTTTAAATAGTTTAGTTTTAATTAGTTTAGGTTTTTAGTTTAGGTTTAGGTTATATAGTTAGCTAGATTAGATTAATTAGATTGGATTATATTACACTAGTGTTAGGTTTTAGTTAAATAGTCATAATTAAAGGAAGTGAAAAAAGATGAAAAAGAAGACGAAAAGTAGACTAAGTAGAAGGGGGAAGAAGAAGAAGAAGAAGAAGAAGAAGAAGAAGAGGAGGAGGAGGAGGAGAAGAAGAAGAAGAAGAAGAAGAAGAAGAAGAAGAAGAAGAAGAAGAAGAAGAAGAAGAAGAAGAAGAAGAAGAAGAAGAAGAAGAAGAAGAAGAAGAAGAAGAAGAAGAAAAGAAGTAGAAGACGGGGGATGAGAAGAAGTAGAAGAATGAGAAGACCCCCTGACCCCCCAACCCCGACACCACACCCCGACACCCGACCCCGACTCCACCCCGACACCCGACCCCCTAACCCCCTGACCCCGACACGACACCCCGACCCCCCGACCCCGAAACAGCACCCCGACCCTGACACGGCACCCCGACACCGACACGACACCCCGACCCCCGACACGACACCCCGACACCCCGACCCCGAGACCCCGACCCCGACACCCCGACCCCGAGCCTGACCCGACACCCCGACCCCGACACCGACACGGCACCCCGACCCCCGACACCTCCCGAAAAGGTGTTCTTTGGCCTTCCAGAGGCCGACGGGGTCATATATTTGTGAATTATTAGTTAGGTCATATATTTTTCAATTTTTTATGAAAAACATCATATATAATTGTGTTGATCGGGTAGTTTTAAATGTGCAGTTGTTTCATCGCTGCGAGGTTTGGTGTTCGACGACCTCGCCGTGCGTTTGACGAGCTCTGCCCCTTCGTTCGTGGGTGAGCACAAATGACATGTCCTCCTCCCCCATTAATTATTTGATCTATTCCGATGAAACTTGATAGCTAGCTATATATGTGTCTTGAATCATCAGTATGCGTAACCAATATGTGTCTCCCGTTCGAAAGCGTCATAGTTATAAATATGCATGCATTTGCATATTTATAACCTTGATTCTTTCGAATTGTCCAACGCTATCCATGGACAGCCCGAGTATGTTTAGATTGGGTTCGTTTTCCCATATGCTTTGCTCCGGATCCGACGCATAAATTTCGTCAGTGCCTCCCCTGTTGTTCTCCGGGTACACATCCTCTCTGTTTATTGCAGAGACGTTTATCAGGAGAACAGCGGGGAGGTGCTGCCGAAATTTTGCGTAGGATCCGGAGCATAGCATGGGAAAATGAACCCAATCTAAACATACTCGGGTGGGATTAGGACCTATCATTACCTATTAGAGTGTAGGTTGCATGGACGTAATAAAATTGACAAAGTAGATCAACTGATGAATATATACATGCTGAATTATATATATATATTTGTTGTGTGTCTAGTAGCTCTGAAAGTCAAGATGAGTGATCGTGCATGGATGTACACCGGTCACACTGGTCAGAACAAATGGAGCACTGAATGGTTCACAAAAACCAAGGGGTTTGTGCGAGCCGGCATTTGCAAATGGCCAGAGGAAAACCTGGTGCCCCTGTTTACGGTGCGGCAATTGGGAAAAGAGGACAGAGGCTGAAATGGGCAAACACCTGCAGAAGAGTGGTTTTACGCCCGATTATACAGTGTGGACATTTCATGGTGAGTCTGCCCAACGTGACCGAGCTGAGGTGGATCATCGTCGCACCGACGAGCATGGTACCGGGATGGAAAACATGGTGCAAGACTTTGATGATGCTCGGGATTCGGACGAGGAGATGGAGGAATCTGCAAAGGCCTTCAATGAAATGTTGGAGTCTTCAAAACGTCCGCTCCATGAGCACACTGAGCTTTGTCAGTTGGATGCCATCTCACAAGTAATGGCTCTGAAGGCTCAGTTCAACTTGGGCAGAGAATGCTACGATGCAATGATGACAGTATTTGGACGCTTTCTACCCAAAGGCCATGTAATGCCTGCAAACCTGTACCAGTCGGACAAAATCCTCCGTGCACTGAAGATGCCCTATGATAAGATACATGCCTGTGAGAAAGGATGTGTCTTGTTTAGGCTTGACTATGCGGACTTGAACTATTGTCCCATTTGCAAGTCTTCCAGGTATGTTGTGGTAGACAACGGTATGGGTGAGAAGACACAGACCAAAATCCCCGTTAGTGTTCTTCGGTATATGCCAATCGTACCAAGACTTCAACGTATTTTCATGGTCGAAGAGACGGCCAGACAGATGACATGGCACAAAACGGGCAAAAGAGCCGAACTAGATGCAGATGGGAATCTGATGATTGTACACACATCGGATGGTGTTGCGTGGAAAAAGTTTGATGAATTACATGGTGACAAAGCGGCAGATCCGAGGCATCCTCGAGTCGGCATCAGCACGGATGGGTTCAGTGTGTTTGGTATGACGGCAGCCCAATACAATTGTTGGCCCGTATTTGTCTTTCCAGTCAATCTCCCCCCCGGACAGATTATGCAAAGAAAGAACATTTTCCTGACGTTGATAATTCCAAGGCCCAACTATCCGGGGGAAAATATGAATGTGTACATGCAACCGCTTAAGGACGAATTGCAAGAAGCCTAGGATAATGGGTTCAAGACATACGATGCCTATAGCAAACGGAACTTCATAATGCGTGTCTGGTACATGTACTCGACGCATGACTTGCCGGTGTATTCGCTATTCGTTGGCTGGTGTGTGCATGGAAGGTTCCTGTGCCCCACATGCAAGGGAGCTCTTGAGTTTCGTTGGCTTCAGGCCGGTCGCAAGTTTTCTTGCTTCGACATGCATAGACAGTTCCTGAATCCTCGCCATAAGTTCAGGAAAGACAAGAAGAACTTCATCAGAGGTAGAGTTGTCAAAAACTCTGCACCACCTGCATTGACAGGCCAACAGACCCTGGATCAGTTAAACGCTCTCGAGCCAGATCCAGAGCGTCCAGGGTACTTCAAGGGGTATAATTCTAAGCACGCCTGGACTCACAAAACATGCTTATGGGATCTGCCTTACTTCAAAGACCTCCTTTGCCCACACAACATCGACGTGATGCACACTGAGAAGAATATCGCCGAGGCACTTTTTGGTACATTGTTCGGCATAGATGGGAAGTCAAAGGATAATACTAAGGCTAGAGTCGATCTGGAGGCGCTATGTGATAGGCCGTTACAAAACATGAAAGAACCGAAAGGAAAGCAGAACAGGACGAAGCCAAAGGCATGGTTCAATCTTGGAAGGCCAGCTATGAGGGAAATTATCTTGTGGGTGAAAATGCAGTTGATGTTCCCCGATGGGTATGCAGCGAATCTACAGAGGGGAGCCAGTCTTGATAAATTGAAGATATTTGGTCTCAAGAGTCATGATTGGCACATATGGATTGAGCGGGTAATGCCGGTGATGTTGCGTGGCTTCATCCCTGAGGATGAATGGCTAGTACTGGCAGAACTCAGCTATTTCTTCCGTGTTCTTTGTGCGAAAGAACTATCGCCTGGCGTGCTAGAAGAAATGGAAGAGTTGGCGCCGGAGTTGATCTGCAAGTTAGAGAAGATCTTTCCACCGGGCTTCTTTAATCCAATGCAACATTTGATTTTGCATCTCCCGACCGAGGCAAGATTGGGGGGGCCCGTGCAAAATCGTTGGTGCTACCCAACTAAGAGGATGCAGAAGACGCTTCGACAAAAATGTAAAAATAAACGTAGAATTGAAGCATCGATGGCTGAGGCATTCATCACTGAGGAGGTGGCAAACTTCATGACAGCACACTACGAAGCCAAAAATCGTCATTTGCATAATCCGAAGCCTCGGTACAATGCTGACGACCCTAAAAAGGGTGGATCCAACCTTAGCCTATTCAAAGGGAATCTTGCACCAACCAGTGTTTCAAATCCAGTATCTTTGGATAACGAACAATGGCGGACCATTTCGTTGTATATCTTCAACAACCTGATAGAAGTGCGGCCGTACATCGAGTAAGTTCTCGGTACATAATTTCGCAACTTCTATTTCCTTTGAACTGCTCTTATTCCTGGATATTTCATATAGTCGATACGTCGCCTTATTCTCGTATGGAGCGGTGATCCAAAAGGATTCTGTCGAAGAGTATGAGCTTCTCGCAAAGCAAGGAGGCGGCTATCCCGGTTTCATCTCTTGGTTCAAACAAACGGTAATTTCTATTAGACTTGTAGGCTAATTTGTAGGCGGCTATCCCGGTTCATTCGCTAATTTGTGTGTAATGCAACAATCCTTTCATATTAAACTTGTAGGCTAATTCAGAGTCTATGGACGGCGAATTGAGACAAGTCGCTAATGGTTTTGACTATAAGGTCCGTTCATTTGACAAATACGACATCAACGGGTATCGCTTTCGTACCTATGGCAAAGAGCTATCTATGGCCGACCGAAAGTCTACAAATTGTTGTGTATCTGCTATCGGCGAAGGAGGTACCGAGTATTATGGGAGAGTTGAAGCAATTTATGAACTTCTATTCTATGGTGAAAACCCACCGAATGTCGTAGTCTTCAAATGTTATTGGTTTCAGCCGAAGGAGACTAGAAGGACTCATGAACATATAGGGCTAGTTGAAATCAACCAAAGCACCCATTTAGATGTTCCTGATGTCTATATTACGGCTCAACAGGCGACCCAAGTATTCTATCTACCGTGGGCCTGCCAAACTAATCCAAATCTGAAAGATTGGGATGTCGTTTATGAAGTGCCGCCACGTGCTAGACTATCTCCCCCAAAGGAAGAGGATTATGAACCTCACATTAACCCAGACACATATGAAGGAGAATTCTTCCAAGAGACACGTCTTTCCAAAAAGCGTTTCAAGAACCGCTATACTTCACCCCAAAACATTGAAGTAGACAGCGACAGTGAATCCGACATCACCCCAGAGGAGGAACAAGAAGAGCCGGAACAAGAAGAGGTTACTGCTGCGGATGACCTGTCATTGCTTGACCGATTACGTCAAGGTGGCCTTCCACATGTTGATGCCACTGAACCCTATGAGCCCGTCATTGATTATAGTGATGATGATGATTATGCATTTATTGATGATACTGATCGAGATTATTAGTAGTGTCAGGTATTAAATTTTTTAATGTTGTACTTGATGATGATACACTTAAGTGATACACATATTATTATTCATGTCGGTCTTTTTTTATGTTGTACTAATTTCGTTTATTGTTTGTCATGGCAGGTGTTGAAAGATGGTGGGCGCTGGTCGGGAGCGCGCCAAGGCCCCTTCTTCGTCGGCGCGTGGTCTGAGGTCTTCGATTCCAGACGCACCTCTCCGCCGAGCGTTGCTGGACAGTATGTCCACACCGCCGGGCCCTTCTTCGTCGACCGCGGTGCCCAGCAGGGGACGAGGTAGGAAGAGAGGAGTTGGGGCACGTGGTCGCGGGAGAGGAGGTAGGGTGACTGCTACGGCGCCTTCCTCGCCGCCACCCCCAGCTGTTTCACCCGAGCACGTGACTGCTAGGGTGGACTCGTCCGAGGAGGAGGCTACACGGACTCCGGTCCACGGGTCTTGGGCCCACGAGCCTCGGGTCGACTGGCCTTCGGCCCACGAGACCCCGGAGGAGCACACGTCCGGATGGGGTACCTGGCCGGATCAGCCCGAGGAGCCGAGTGGCCATGCTGATGATGGCGGGGAGCCGACTGATCTTGAGGAGGAGGGTGGCACCGTCTACCAGCGTGGTGCTACATGGCTCCCGTCCGTGCCGGCGACCCGCGAGCAGAGGTGATTGATCTTCCCTGATGGGGAGAGGTACGTAAGTGCATTTAATATTTTTGTACCTTCTGCATTCACGTTTCTTCAAATAACTAATGCGTCGGCCTTGTCATGCTGCAGGGGTTGGGACCACCATCATAGTGTCCGCCGGCCCAACTCCGTCCTTGGAGTTCTTTGCCGGCAAAACTTCCCGGGGTTTGTCACGTTGCCTGGTGAGGGTCGGCTTCCAGAGCTTGGGTTGAGCTGGGAGCACTACGTGGCTGCCCCGGCCCCGCCGGATGTCATTATCGACGGTGTCGTGTGCGACACGAGGGCAGACATGGTGATCAGGACGTTCTGGGTAATTTCTCCTTTACACATTTCAAAATCTTCAACTAGCTAGTTATTAATTGTACTAATCAATATTGTCTCATTTGATTGCGGACATTCTACAGGTGTGAGGAGGGATATGAGGAGGACGCGGCAAATGTTATCCAGAATGTCTGCAAGCGCCTACTCCAGAACTTACGGCACGAGGCTCGGGTGCAGGCTGTTCGAGACTACTACGCCTTGCGTGGTATCAAGAAGACCAAGCCGGCGTGCCGCGATAAGTTCCTGAGTAAGGAGCAGTACATGAAGGTAATTCTTAAGGCCTTCTACTTAAGTTCCTTCATTTAGTAATTCTTAGCCGTAGCGCTCAAGTTTCTATTTGCTAACTTAGGCGCCTCCGAGATGGTGTGCGGATCGGATGGATTGTTGGGAGGTGTTGGTCGATGAGTGGTGCTCAAAAGAATGGCTAGCCCTCCACAACGAGGCCAAGGACAAACGTGCCCAAATGGAAGGTGTGCCACACCATCAAGGCAGCTCCAACTTATATCAGTTCGGGTGCAACTGGGTATGTGGTTTGCTTCATGATTCATGCAATTCATTCATCATGCTAGCTTGAGCCCTTTAATTACTAATTTTCATTGTTTCTCTCTTTCAGGCACGCTACAATAAGGCGGATAAGGTGCCAGAGGTGTACGACCTGTATGCCATATATTTGCTGTGATATATTTCCTGTGATATATATATTACTAATTTATTATGTTGGATATATATGTGCTGGCTCCTGTGATATAGTTGCTGTGATATATTTCCTGTGATAATTGTTGGATATAAGAAAAACAGAATAAAAAGAGGCAGTGCAGGCTCTTTGCCGTCTGCCGCGGACGGCAAAGACACCTTTGCCATCGGTGGCAGACGGCAAAGGGGGCACGTGGCACCCACCTGTGCTTCCTGAGAGATGGGCCATTTGGCAAATTTGCCTACCGTGGCGGACGGCAAAGCTAAGCGGATGGCAAAGACTTTGCCTTTGCCGTCCGCCGTGGCAGACAGCAAAAAACAGCGGGCGCTGACGCATTGCTGACGTCAACTGGTGGACGGCAAAGAGGCGCTCAAATTTGCCATCCGCTGGCGGACGGCAAAGGCCGCCGTTAGCCGCCTAACGGACTAACGCTGGCGGACGTCCAGTATTTTTGCCGTCCCTCCTCTTTGCCGTCCGCCGCTGTAGGCAAAGGACTCTTTGCCGTCCGCCATAAAAAGCAGACAGCAAAGGACCTGTTTACCGTAGCCTACTTTGCCGGAGCCTTTTGCCGTCCGCGGCTGACGGCAAAGTCCTTTGCCGTCCGCCGTGGCAGACGGCAAAATAGCTGTTTCCTGTAGTGATATACCTTTGTTCACCTTGCCATCCTTCTTATCCGCCAAATACTTGGGGCAGTTCCGCTTCCAGTGACCAGTCTGCTTGCAGTAGAAGCACTCAGTCTCAAGCTGAGGTCCAGACTTGGGTTTCTTCTCTTGAGCAGCAACTTGTTTGCTGTTCTTCTTGAAGTTCCCCTTCTTCTTCCCTTTACCCTTTTTCTTGAAACTGGTGGTCTTATTGACCATCAACACTTGATGCTCCTTCTTGATTTCTACCTCCGCAGCCTTTAGCATTGCGAAGAGCTCGGGAATCGTCTTATCCATCCCTTGCATGTTATAGTTCATCACGAAGCTCTTGTAGCTTGGTGGCAGTGATTGAAGAATTCTGTCAATGACACTATCATCTGGAAGATTAACTCCCAGTTGAATCAAGTGATTGTTATACCCAGACATTCTGAGTATATGCTCACTGACAGAACTATTCTCCTCCATCTTGTAGCTGTAGAACTTATTGGAGACTTCATATCTCTCAATCCAGGCATTTGCTTGAAATACTAACTTCACCTCCTGGAACATCTCATATGCTCCGTGATGTTCAAAATGTCATTGAAGTCCCGGTTCTAAGCCGTAAAGCATGGCACACTGAACTATCGAGTAGTCATCAGCTTTGCTTTGCCAGACGTTCTTAACATTGTCAGTTGCCTCTGCACCAGGCCTGGCACCCAGCGGTGCTTCCAGGACATAATTCTTCTGTGCAGCAATGAGGATAATCCTCAAGTTACGGAC
This sequence comes from Triticum aestivum, assembly GCF_018294505.1. Taxonomy (NCBI): domain Eukaryota; kingdom Viridiplantae; phylum Streptophyta; class Magnoliopsida; order Poales; family Poaceae; genus Triticum; species Triticum aestivum. The sequence goes on from NC_057808.1 coordinate 406,442,230, forward strand.
CCAGCCCGTGTAATTGCTACCATCATATTTCAACTTTGCTTTCTCAAGGAACGCATTAAAATTCAACGGAACAACATCACGGGACATCTATCTACAATCAACATAGACAAGCAAGATACTATCAGGTACTAAGTTCATGATAAATTTAAGTTCAATTAATCATATTACTTAAGAACTCCCACTTAGATAGACATCCCTCTAATCCTCTAAGTGATCACGTGATCCAAATCAACTAAACCATAACCGATCATCACATGAAATGGATTAGCTTTCAATGGTGAACATCACTATGTTGATCATATCTACTATATGATTCACGCTCGACCTTTCGGTCTCAGTGTTCCGAGGCCATATCTGCATATGCTAGGATCGTCAAGTTTAACCTGAGTATTCCGCATGTGCAAAACTATCTTGCACCCGTTGTAGATGGACGTAGAGCTTATCACACCCGATCATCACGTGGTGTCTGGGCACGACGAACTTTGGCAACGGTGCATACTCAGGGAGAACACTTTTATCTTGAAATTTAGTGAGAGATCATCTTATAATGCTACCGTCAATCAAAGCAAGATAAGATGCATAAAAGATAAACATCACATGCAATCAATATAAGTGATATGATATGGCCATCATCATCTTGTGCTTGTGATCTCCATCTCCGAAGCACCGTCATGATCACCATCGTCACCGGCGCGACACCTTGATCTCCATCGTAGCATCGTTGTCGTATCGCCAATCTTATGCTTCTACGACTATCGCTACCGCTTAGTGATAAAGTAAAGCATTACAGGGCGATTGCATTGCATACAATAAAGCGACAACCATATGGCTCCTGCCAGTTGCCGATAACTAGGTTACAAAACATGATCATCTCATACAATAAAATTTAGCATCATGTCTTGACCATATCACATCACAACATGCCCTGCAAAAACAAGTTAGACGTCCTCTACTTTGTTGTTGCAATTTTTACGTGGCTGCTACGGGCTTAGCAAGAACCGTTCTTACCTACGCATCAAAACCACAACGATAGTTTGTCAAGTTGGTGCTGTTTTAACCTTCGCAAGGACCGGGCGTAGCCACACTCGGTTCAACTAAAGTTGGAGAAACTGACACCCGCCAGCCACCTGTGTGCAAAGCACATCGGTAGAACCAGTCTCGCGTAAGCGTACGCGTAATGTCGGTCCGGGCCGCTTCATCCAACAATATCACCAAACCAAAGTAAGACATGCTGGTAAGCAGTATGACTTATATCGCCCACAACTCACTTGTGTTCTACTCGTGCATATGACATCTACGCATAAAACCTGGCTCGGATGCCACTGTTGGGGAACGTAGTAATTTCAAAATTTTCCTACGCACACGCAAGATCATGGTGATGCATAGCAACTAGAGGGGAGAGTGTTGTCCACGTACCCTCGTAGACCGAAAGCGGAAGCGTTAGCACAACGCGGTTGATGTAGTCGTACGTCTTCATGATCCGACCGATCAAGTACCGAACGCACGGCACCTCCGAGTTTAGCACACGTTCAGCCCGAAGACATCCCTCGAACTCCGATCCAGCCGAGTGTTGAGGGAGAGTTTCGTTAGCACGACGGCGTGGTGAAGATGATGATGTTCTACCGACGCAGGGCTTCGCCTAAGCACCGCTACAGTATTATCGAGGTGGACTATGGTGGAGGGGGGCACCGCACACGGCTAAAAGATCAAACGATCAATTGTTGTGTCTCTAGGGTGCCCCCTGCCCTCGTATATAAAGGAGCAAGGGGGGAGGTGCGGCCGGCCAGGAGGGGGCGCGCGGCCCTTGCCCTGGCCGCCTCTCCTCTTCTCCACTAAGGCCCACTATGGCCTATTAACCCCCGGGGGTTCCGGTTACCCCTCCGGTACTCCGGTAAAATCCCGATTTCACCCGGAACACTTCCGATATCCAAATATAGGCTTCCAATATATCAATCTTCATGTCTCAACCATTTCGAGACTCCTCGTCTTGTCCGTGATCACATCCGGGACTCCGAACAACCTTCGGTACATCAAAACATATAAACTCATATTATAACTGTCATCGAAACATTAAGCGTGCGGACCCTACGGGTTCGAGAACTATGTAGACATGACCGAGACACGTCTCCGGTCAATAATCAATAGCGGAACCTGGATGCTCATATTGGCTCCCACATATTCTCCGAAGATCTTTATTGGTCAGACCGCATAACAACATACGTTGTTCCCTTTGTCATCGGTATGTTACTTGCCCGAGATTCGATCGTCGGTATCTCAATACCTAGTTCAATCTCGTTACCGGCAAGTCTCTTTACTCGTTCCGTAATACATCATCCCGCAACTAACTCATTAGTTGCAATGCTTGCAAGGCTTAAGTGATGTGCATTACCGAGTGGGCCCAGAGATACCTCTCTGACAATCGGAGTGACAAATCCTAATCTCGAAATACGCCAACCCAACAAGTACCTTCGGAAACACCTGTAGAGCACCTTTATAATCACCCAGTTACGTTGTGACGTTTGGTAGCACACAAAGTGTTCCTCCGGTAAACGGGAGTTGCATAATCTCATAGTCATAGGAACATGTATAAGTCATGAAGAAAGCAATAGCAACATACTAAACGATCGAGTGCTAAGCTAACGGAATGGGTCAAGTCAATCACATCATTCTCCTAAGGATGTGACCCCGTTAATCAAATGACAACCCATGTCAATGGCTAGGAAACATAACCATCTTTGATTAACGAGCTAGTCAAGTAGAGGCATACTAGTGACACTCTGTTTCTCTATGTATTCGCACAAGTATTACGTTTCCGGTTAATACAATTCTAGCATGAATAATAAACATTTATCATGATATAAGGAAATAAATAATAACTTTATTATTGCCTCTAGGGCATATTTCCTTCAATGGGTACTTGGTATGTTGACTTTTGCGTAGACCTCCCCGGCAACGGCGCCAGAAATCCTTCTTGCTACCTCTTGAGCACTGCGTTGGTTTTCCCTTGAAGAGGAAAGGGTGATGCAGCAAAGTAGCGTAAGTATTTCCCTCAGTTTTTGAGAACCAAGGTATCAATCCAGTAGGAGGCTACGCGCGAGTCCCTCGCACCTACACAAAATAAATAAATCCTCGCAACCAACGCGATAAGGGGTTGTCAATCCCTACACGGCCACTTACGAGAGTGAGATATGATAGATATGATAGGATAATATTTTTGGTATTTTTGTGATAAAGATGCAAAGTAAAATAAAAGCAAAGTAAAAAGCAAAGGAAATAACTAAGTATTGGAAGATTAATATGATGAAGATAGACCCGGGGGCCATAGGTTTCATTAGTGGCTTCTCTTGAGAGCATCAGTATATTACGGTGGGTGAACAAATTACTGTTGAGCAATTGACAGAATTGAGCATAGTTATGAGAATATCTAGGTATGATCATGTATATAGGCATCACGTCCGAGACAAGTAGACCAACTCCTGCCTGCATCTACTACTATTACTCCACTCATCGACCGCTATCCAGCATGCATCTAGAGTATTAAGTTGATAAAAACATAGTAACGCCTTAAGCAAGATGACATGATGCAGAGGGATAAATTCATGCAATATGATAAAAACCCCATCTTGTTATCCTCGATGGCAACAATACAATACGTGCCTTGCTGCCCCTACTGTCACTGGGAAAGGACACCGCAAGATTGAACCCAAAGCTAAGCACTTCTCCCATTGCAAGAAAGATCAATCTAGTAGGCCAAACCAAACTGATAATTCGAAGAGACTTGCAAAGATAACCAATCATACATAAAAGAATTCAGAGAAGATTCAAATATTGTTCATAGATAAACTTGATCATAAACCGACAATTCATCGGTCTCAACAAACACGCCGCAAAAGAAGATTACATCGAATAGATCTCCACGAGAGAGGGGGAGAACATTGTATTGAGATCCAAAAAGAGAGAAGAAGCCATCTAGCTAATAACTATGCACCCGAAGGTCTGAGGTAAACTATTCACACTTCATCGGAGGGGCTATGGTGATGATGTAGAAGCCCTCCGTGATGGATGCCCCCTCCGGCGGAGCTCCGGAACAGGCCCCAAGATGGGATCTCATGGGTACAGAAGGTTGCGGCGGTGGAATTAGGTTTTTGGCTCCGTATCTGATCATTTGGGGGTACGTAGGTATATATAGGAGGAAGGAGTACGTCGGTGGAGCAACAGGGAGCCCACGAGGGTGGAGGGTGCGCCCTGGGGGGTAGGCGCACCCCCTACCTCGTGGCCTCCTCCTTTATTTCTTGACGTAGGGTCCAAGTCTCCTGGATCTTGTTCATTCTTAAAATCACGTTCCCGAAGGTTTCATTCCGTTTGGACTCCGTTTGATATTCCTTTTCAGCGAAACTCTGAAATAGGCAAAAAACAGCAATTCTGGGCTGGGCATCCGGTTAATAGGTTAGTCCCAAAAATAATATAAAAGTGAATAATAAAGCCCAATAATGTCCAAAACAGTAGATAATATAGCATGGAGCAATAAAAAATTATAGATACGTTGGAGACGTATCAGCAGCCGAGGAATATGGCCTCGAGCGCCCAACCAAAAGTTCCCGAAGCGGAACCTGCTACATCAATTCGACGACGAGGAACTTGAGCCCGTACCATCAGCACGTAACGTGGCTAACCGACAACCACGTGGCTGGGACAAAACGACAACTCAAGCCGAACACTAGCCCATACCACCTCGCCGTAAAGGTCGAGACACAACAGCTCAGGGATACACATTTGACCTGCGGCAGGACCTGGAAAATAGAGCAGGTCAGACCAGATCGATCTACGGATCGCGGGGGCGTTCCCCGACGCGCGACGACGGCTATCTAGCCAGACATGACAAGCATAACCACGTCCGTGCTGAAAACCGCAGATGGACTCCATCCGAGCTACGTCGCGACTTGGCCCGATATAGAGGCGCCGCACACCCCCTCTGCTTCACTGATGAAGTAATGGAGCATGAATTCCCAGAAGGGTTTAAAACCGTGAATATTGAATCATATGATGGGACAACAGATCCCGCGGTATGGATTGAGGACTTTCTTCTCCATATTCATATGGCCCGCGGTGATGATCTTCATGCCATCAAATACCTCCCACTAAAACTCAAGGGACCAGCTTGGCACTGGTTAAACAGCCTGCCTGAAAACTCCATTGGCAGCTGGGAGGACTTGGAAGACGCCTTCCGCGACAACTTCCAAGGTACATATGTCCAACCTCCGGATGCCGATGACTTAAGTCACATAGTTCAACAGCCCGGAGAGTCAGCCAGGAAATTCTGGACCAGGTTCCTAACAAAAGAACCAGATCATCGATTGTCCGGATGCCGAAGCCCTAGCGGCCTTTAAGCATAGCATCCGCGATGAATGGCTCGCCCGACACCTCGGCCAAGAAAAGCCGAAGTCCATGGCAGCCCTCACGGCACTTATGTCCCGCTTTTGCGCGGGCGAAGATAGCTGGCTAGCCCGTAGCAATAATAATGCAAGCGAACCAGGCACCTCTGAAACCAGAAATAGCAACAGCAAGCCCCGACGCAACAGGCACAAGCATCGAAGCAACGGTGACAATACCGATGCACGGCAGTCAACGTCGGATTCAGTGGCTCCAGGTCTGGCCAGCGGAAGAAGCCATTCAAAAGAAACAATCCGAGCTCATCCAGCTTGGACCACATACTCGATCGTCCATGTCAGATCCACGGCACCCCCGATAAACCAGCCAATCATACCAACAGAAGCTGTTGGGTCTTTAAACAAGCCGGCAAGTTAAATATCGAGAACAAGGAGAAGGGGTCGCAAAGTGAGGACGACGACGAGGAGCCCCGTCCGCCGAACACAGGGGTACAGAAGAAGTCCCCCCCAGGTTAAAACGGTGAACATGTTATATGTTACCCACATCCCAAGCGGGAGCGCAAACGCGCGCTCAGGGACGTCTACGCGATAGAGCTAGTCGCCCCAAAATTCAACCGATGGTCGTCCTGCCCGATCAATTTCGATCGCAGGGAGCATCCGACCAGTATCCGTCATGGCGGTTCAACCGCACTGGTCCTTGATCCAATCATTGATGGATTCCACCTCACGCGAGTCCTCATGGATGGTGGCAGCAGCCTCGACTTGCTCTATCAGGATACAGTCCGCAAGATGGGAATCGATCCATCAAGGATCAAGCCCACAAAAACTACCTTTAAAGGAGTAATTCCAGGTGTAGAGGCCCGCTGCACGGGCTCAATCACATTGGAAGTCGTCTTCGGATCTCCGGACAACTTCCAAAGCGAAGACTTGATCTTCGATATCGTCCCCTTCCGCAGTGGCTATCATGCACTGCTTGGACGAACTGCATTCGCTCGATTCAATGCGGTGCCACACTATGCTTATCTCAAACTCAAGATGCCCGGACCACGCGGTGTCATAACAGTCAATGGAAACACGGAACGCTCCCTCCATACCGAGGAGCACATCGCGGCCCTGGCAACGGAAGTACAGAGCGGCCTTATCAAGCAGAACTTTAATTCAGCGGCCAAGCTCCCGGACAGTGTCAAACGAGTCCAGACTACTCCACAGCTTGACAGTCCAGCTCGTCAGGAGTTCAACTAGCAATTCGGCCTCCATCTCAGTCCCGACCACATGGCGGCGTACGTACCGCGCGTACATAGCTATGCACTCAAAATACCATGGGCATAGACGGAGGCGTAACTTGATTGTGGTCCATCATATGGCTCGACCTTCCCTGGACACACATACTTTCCCTTTTCTTTTTTATCCCTTTTCAGGTTTCTTTTCCACAGGCCCCTCACGACAGCCTGATCATCGATCCTTTCGAAGGATGGACATACCAAGGCAGAAAGTAGCATAGACATGTTGGGGAATCTCTAGGTGGTCTTCTTGACGATCACTCTACCTGTTTTCAGGACCCGCACGCAGCTCCCCCTTGATCTCGGCATGTTAAATAGCCCTCTTGCTTATCGCACTATTTGTACATATACGCTTTGACGTATAATCAAATTATACTGGAAACAGTTTGCGGCCCAACTTATGTGGCACTGGCTTACTACTTCATTTTATTTCCTTATTCTTATCGATTGGACCCATACACTTTGGTACGCTTTAATTCGCCAGGGGCTTCATTGTGCTCCATACTACGGCAACAAAGTCCGAACACTTTTACAGTATAGTTCGGCACCCTGATTGAGCATTATATGCATCGGCTCCGAATCATGTCTTTGGTCAATAGTTGGGTTGCTCGGCTCCTGTGCTTACTACCTTACGTTCCGTCCTATCGGCTAGGGTAGTAAAGGGAGAACTACTGTGATTGTGTTTCTGGTTTATCCGGGTAAACAACTCAGTAGAGAAAGCCAAAAATTGACTGTCATGATGCGGCGAGAGCTGGTGAGCTATTCGGAGGTTAAAATCTTTTGCGATTTTTTCCGCATTATGCGACGGACCGGCATCTACCCGATCAGGTGTCTACATCACCCTAGTCTGGATTAAAAAATACTAACTAGGGGCTACGCCTGCATTTCTGTTATCAAACTCCTATGGCTAAGTGAGGGTGATAAAGCCACATAGTCCGATTGCCTGGTTTGTTGCACTAAACACCTCCTTCAAGGACCAAAATCTTGGATCAAGAGTGTTTAGGTTTCAACCCGAGCACCCCCGTACTACCTACGTGGGGGGTGAAGCCGACGACTGACCAACTCTCAGATTTAGTAAAACGGCCGCACGGGAGGCAAAATTTTAATACAGGACGGGATAAAATGAATGTTTTCATTCAAATATAATGTCTTTTGCACACTGGCCCTCTACAATGCGGGATCCCTTCAGGACATCATCAAAATACCGCTCGGACGTGCGGTGCTCCTTGCCCGCGGGCGGTCCCTCGGTCATGAGCTTGACGGCGTCCATCTTCGCCCACTGCAACTTAACACGGTGAAGGCCATCCGCGCACCTTCGATGCAGACCGACCGCTTGATGGCATCAAGCCGAGGGCAGGCATCGCTAGCCGCTTCACGAGCCCGAAGTAGCTGCTGGGTATGGCTTCGGCAGGCAACAGACGGATTATCAAATCCTTCATGGCCGATTCGGCCACCCTATGTAGTTCGGTCAGCTGTTTCAGTTGATTGCTAAAGGGCACCGGATGCTCTGGCGCAAGGTATTGCGACCAGAACAGCTTCTCCGTGGAGCTCCCCTCTTCGGCTAGGAAGAACTCCGCAGCATCAGCAACACTACGCGGTAGATCCGCAAACGCTCCTGGAGAACTCCAAATCCGGGTCAGTAAGAGGTACCTTTTCTTCACACACTTGCTCTGCATAATAAAGGCCTTACCCGCCACGATTTTCTTGGCCTCCTAGATTTCCTGGAGGGCACCCTGGGCTTCAACCCAGGCCTCTTGTGCGCTTTGGCGGGCCTTCGCAAGTTCGGACTCTTGGTCCGCTAACTTGCGCTCCAAGGAATCACATTTCTTGGCGGCGTCCTGGAGCTCCTGCTGGACCTCCCGAACCCTTGCCTCGTGTTTTTTGCGGGCGGCTTGTTCCTTTGCTGCTCTCTTCTGGGCCTCGGCCAGCGCGTTCTTGAGGGTCTCCACCTCGGTCGCCGCTCCTACGAAATATCACGATAATATGATCAACACGAACAATTCATATCTTTCTAAATCTGAATAGGCCATTTCATACCTTGCTTGTCCTCTAGCTGTTTTTTCACATGGCCGAGCTCTTCCTCGACCCGCTCCAGACTCTGCTTCAGTTTGGAGACTTCGGCAGAATGGGAGGTCGCAGCCAGCATCGACGCCTGCTTATTCACATAGACATGTATGGTTAGTCTCCTGCGAAAATTATTTGATCCTCTGCCCGGCTTTTCTTTTCAAGCACCGGACAGGGTCTCAGGGGCTACTGTCTATACTATGACACTCTTTTTGCATAAATACGCCGCATGCCTCAAAGCCTGTTAGAAGGCTGGTGCAGGCGTCGATCAGTCCACTCTTAATGGACTGAACCCTTTCAACCACCGTACCCATGAGGATACGGTGTTCCTCAACAATGGAAGCACTTTGCAGTGCTTCCAGTAGAGTATCCGGTGCCTCTGGATGGACAGAGGTCACCGGCGGAATAGGGGCACCTCCTTCTTTTGAAGGAGGCTGATTGCCTGATTCCGGAGCCGTATGGGCCTCCGGAATAGTATTCGGCTGGGGGCCGAATTGGATGTGGCCCCCATCGCCAGTCTTCAGCGGGATTTGCTCCCCCATGTGTCCGGCGGCCGAGGTATCATCCTCTGGCGCCACCGGGACGGCCTCTTGTGCCTCCCCCTGAGCTGGGAGGGTCCTTCAGGACAACACTTCAGCGTCGTCCGTAGTCTTGGGGGAGAAGGCTGGCGGAGGCGACGCGCTGTCCATCACCTTGGGATCCAGCGAATTCCCCGAAGATGAGGATCGCTGGAGGTGGGAACGTGACCGACTGCAGTGCGTGATTCAACATGTTAAAACCATGAAGTAAAAGAGCTGGATATATGTGTGCGTCAGTGCCTTTGTGTACTTACGATTTGGCCAGGGGCTTCTCCCTGCGACGGCACTCGGAGCTGCTATCGGTGTCCAACGCGGAGTTGTCCACGAGGGAGACCTTCCCCTTCTTGGACGCTTCTGCCTCCAGATGCGTGGAGGCCGCCCTTTTCTTCCTTCCCCCCTCGGGGGGAGAGTTGCTTTCCTCCTCCTCCTCGTCGTCCTCGGTGGGAGAGGAGTGGGTTTCGGCATCTTCAGATGTCACGTCCGAAGTGCCTTTACGGCGGAGGCCTCTTTTGGTCTCCTTGGCCTTCTTCTCCGGCGCCTTGTAGGGCGTCGGAACCAGCATCTTCATCAGAAGAGGGATTGCTGGGTTTTCGGGCAGCGGAGCCGGACACTGGATCCGCTCTGCCTTCTTTGTCCAGCCCTGAAGAGACAGATAGGGAAGCTCATGCATCTTCCTTGAATGTATAGGTGAAGGATACACCTTGAAATACGAAAAACTTACCGAACTGGCGGGATGGGTCAGGTTGTACCCACGGTCCTCGGTTGTCTTTGGCCACGTCTCATTGGCCTTGAAAAGCACTTTCCAGATGCCTTCGTGTGTAGCACCGAAGAATTGTTGCAGGGTCTGGTGCTTGGCCGGATCGAACTCCCACAGATGGCAAGTACGGCTTTGGAAAGGAAGGATCCGGCAAAAAAGCATCACCTGGATCACATTGACAAGCTTGATGTTCCTGTCCACCATGCTCTTGATGCGCGCCTGCAGCACTGTCAGCTCGTCCGATGAAGCCCAGTCCAGGCCCTTCTCTAGCCAGGAGGTGAGCCGCATCGGGGCCCCGGACTTGAATTCGGGAGCCGCGGCCCAGGTGGTGTCGCGGGGCTCTGTGACGTAGAACCACTGCTGCTGCCACCCTTTGACGGTCTCCACAAAGGTGCCTTTAGGCCACATAACGTTGGACATCTTGCTCACCATAGCACCTCCGCACTCTGCGTGCTGACCACCCAGCACCTTCGGCTTCAGATTGAAGGTCTTCAGCCACAATCCGAAGTGAGGTGGGACGCGGAGGAAGGCCTCGCACATGACAATAAATGCCGAGATGTTGAGGAAAGAGTTTGGGGCCAGATCATGAAAATCTAGCCCGTAGTAGAACATGAGTACGTGGACGAAGGGTGGAGAGGAAACCCTAAACCGCGGACGAAGTGGGGAATGAACACCACCCTCTCATGGGGCTCCGGGGTGAGGACGATCTGCCCCTTGGCCGGAAGCTGGTGGGCTATTTCCTGGGCCAAGTACCCCGCCTCCCGGAGCTTCGTAATGTCCTTCTCCGTGACGGAGGAGGCCATCCACTTGCCCTCCGCTCCGGATCCGGACATGGCTGGAGTGCTTTTTTGAAGCGGAAAGGATGGAAGCTTGGGCGCTAGAGCTCGAGAATGGGTGGGTAGAGAGAAAGCAGGCGTGGGTGAAAAGGTGAATCCTTATCTCTTTATAAGGCAGCGAATATCAAGCGCCTCCCCGTTCGCCTTAAAACTCGCCTATTCCCTAAGGGTCGTGCAGACAGTGCGGTTGGGTTACCCACGCCCGTATTGATGAGAATCCCGTGATAAGTGGACACGATCTCTGCTTCGGCAAGACGTGCCAATGGAAACCGCATCTCGAAACACAGAGCGGGAGGCTAAAAACGGTTCGAAATAATGACCGGGCGGAGACGTGGCGTTGAAAGGATCGAGAAGAGGTGTCTAGAGGTGGGTGAATAGACTCTAATCAAGAAAAGTTGTAGTTTTTAATTCTTTAGGTTTATGTGGAGTTTAGCACAAGTTTAAACATTCACAATACATATCAAGCAAGCAAGCCAAGAGTATATGAGCAGCGGAAAGTAAAGCATGCAAGTTGCAAGAATGTAAAGGGATGGGATTGGAGTGTGCAAACGCGATTTGGAGACACAGAGATTTTTTATCCGTGGTTCCGATAGGTGGTGCTATCGTACATCCACGTTGATGGAGACTTCAACCCACGAAGGGTAACGGTTGCACGAGTCCACGGAGGGCTCCACCCACGAAGGGTCCATGAAGAAGCAACCTTGTCTATCCCACCATGATTGTCGCCCACGAAGGACTTGCCTCACTAGGGTAGATCTTCACGAAGTAGGAGATCTCCTTGCCCTTACAAACTCCTTGGTTCAACTCCACAATCTTGACGGAGGCTCCCAAGTGACACCTAGCCAATCTAGGAGACACCACTCTCCAAGAAGTAACAAATGGTGTGTTGATGATGAACTCCTTGCTCTTGTGCTTCAAATGATAGTCTCCCCAACACTCAACTCTCTCTCACAGGATTTGGATTTGGTGGAAAGAAGATTTGAGTGGAAAGCAACTTGGGGAAGGCTAGAGATCAAGATTTATGTGGTTGGAATGGAATATCTTGACCTCAACACAAGTGTAGGTGGTTCTCTCTCAGAAAATATGTGTTGAAAGTGTAGGCATGTTCTGATGGCTCTCTCCATGAATGAAGAGTGGGTGGAGGGGTATATATAGCCTCCACACAAAATCTAACCGTTACACACAAATCACCAAACTCGGTGGGACAGATTCAGAGAACTCGGTCAAACCGATTTGGTTCATAATGTGACCGTTAGGTATTTCGGTGGGACCGACATGTCAACTCGGTGGGACTGATATCATTAGGGTTAGGGCATAACGTAATCTCGGTGAGACCGATTACACAAACTCGGTGAGACCGATTTTGGTAATAGACTAACAGAGAGTTGGTCAGGCAAACTCGGTGGGACTGATTCGCTCATCTCGGTTAGACCGAAACGTTACGAAGGGGTGACAGAGAGTTTGCATTGCAATCTTGGTGGGACCGATTGCATATTTCGGTGAGACCGAAATTATTGCAATAGGCAACAGAGAGTTTGCAATCCCATCTCAGTGAGACCGAGATCCCATCGGTGAGACCAAAAAGACTAGGGTTTCTGGCAGTGGCTATGTCAAGTGAACTCGGTGGCTCCAGATAGAAAGAATCGGTGGGTCCGAGTTTGACTTTTGGTTTGGGACATATGTGGATGTGAGAAAGTAGTTGAGGGCTTTAGAGCATATCACTAAGCACTTTGAGCAAGCAAGCCATTAAGCAACACCTCATCCCCTCTTAATAGTATTGGCTTTCCTATGGACTCAATGTGATCTTGGATCACTAAAATAGAAAATGTAGATTCCTGAGCCTTGAGCTTGAGCCAATCCTTTTTCAAGGGGTTCCACATCCTCTAATCCATGCCACTCCATTGTTGAACTTATCTGAAACATACTAGGTAGAAGCATTAGTCCAACAAGAGATATGTTGACATTAATTACCAAAATCACCCAGGGAGCACTTGTGCTTTCAATCTCCCCCTTTTTTGTAATTGATGACAACATACATCAAAGCTTTAGATAAAGATATAGAGAACAACAAGTAAAGCTTTGGAAAGACATGTAACATGCATAGGCTCCCCCTACATGTATGCAATCATATAAATATGGAACATAGGAGCATGTGAATGCATAAGCATGATAGAGTAAGCCATGTGTTACATGTATCTTGGCTATATGCATCAGAGCAAATAATGTAAATATAGGAAATGTACCTTCATGCTCATGAGTCCTTCTTGCAAACAGTATGTACATCAGCAAGAAGTTCTCATGCACATGACTGAGATGCATATACTTACCTTGTGGTCTTGAGTTGGCTTAGGAAGAAATGAACCTGAGCAAACAAGGTTAGATAACACAGATACATCTAATAGCCAAAGCAAACAAAAGAAACCACAAGAGTACCAAGACTGGGATGACATGTAGAGAGTGAGTACTGAGTACTCTATTGGATATAGACATGTCCCCAAAGGTAAAGATGTGCAATGAATTCAAGGATTTCCTTCCCTTAGATGTCTTGCTCCCCCTGAATCTTGCATGGGATATTGGGAGAAGATAGGGAACAGAAAATCAGAGCAAAGAAAAGAAACAGAGTTAACGCAAACAATCAAATATGAACATGTCTTTCCCCTCTTAAAGACATGTGACTTCTCTCCTCTTGAACACCAAGCATCTGGGGTTTCTTACACTCTCCCTCTAAGTATTCTCTCCCCCTATAGGAATGATTAATCTTAAGCTTTGATGTAATCTCTCTCTCCCCCTTTGACATCAATTTCCAAGAAGGGCTCTTCTGGATTTTTATTTCAAGAGGGTTTGGTCCTTCAGTCTCAAAGCAAAGTAGCAAGTCGAATGTGATGCTGGTAGAGGACAAGAATCATTGAGTGGAGCTGGAGCAGAAAGAATGCAGGAACAAGTGGCAAGCTGTCTTTTCTGCAGCGAAATCGGTAGCACCGAGTTGTGTGCTTCGGTGGCACCGAAGGAATTCGGTTGGGCCGAAGAAAACAAGCCGGTGGGACCGAGTGCATCACAGTGAAAACACTTTTCACCTCAGCTCACTAGGCAATTAAGATCTCACAAGGATTTGCAGGGAATTAGATGAAAGATTTGCAATGAATTGGATGCAGAGAATGCAGAATAGAACAAAGAAAACAAAAGAAAAGATCTAGATGAAGTTTTTTTAAAAGGGAAACAAATATGCATGAGACAAATGCAAGAGCATGGAGAAACACAAGAGAACTTCATCTAGAATTGGGCGGCGACAAAGTCACCTATGTTAGAGTATATTGACATAAGAGTCAAGTGAGGACACTTGATCATAGGTCATACTCATCGTTTAAGCTCAAAATGGGGTTACCATTTTTCCTTTAAGCATCTTGATGTATTCACATCTTGTTGAGTTGCTTTGCCCCATGATTTGGAGTAAAGCTTCTCTAAGATGGAATAACATACCTTGGGTGGTGGTGTTGATCTTGATCATGTAGTTGAACTTGTGTGGGTTGCTCAAGGTTGATGTAGCTCATCAAGAGTTGGGAGCACCACTTGGAATTTGAGTTCATCTACCTACATGGGTTAGTTTTGCAAGGAAGAGCACTTGTGTATCCGAAATGACAATCATAAGATTTAACATAGAATTTGTCAAAGGATATATTCGAAGGGTTTTGTGCTTCCTTGTCTTCAACCACCATTGTGTAGAGACTTGGTGATGTGGAAATTGCTCAAGATATGAGTGATTTGCAATTTCATGGACTTAGATTCATCCAAGTACCTACAAGGGTTAGATAGCATGCAAGGGTGAAAGAATATCCAAAACATATAGATAGCATCAGGAAAGAAATATCGTGGATTAGTCAAAGGCTCATGCCTTGCATGATCCAAATGGAGTTCCTACTCCAAGTTTGAATCATCAATGATTTTCAATTCACCTCTCAAACGGCAAAAGACTTTCTCATCAAGCGGTTTGGTGAATATATCCGCTAATTGCTTATCGGTGCGAACATGCTTAAGATCAATGTCCCCTTTGGCAACATGATCTCGAATGAAATGATGACGAACTTCAATATGCTTAGTTCGAGAATGTTGCACGGGATTCTGAGCAATCTTGATAGCACTTTGATTGTCACAAAGCAATGGAACGTGTTTCACATATATCCCATAGTCCTTGAGAGTTTGGGTCATCCAAAGTAATTGAGCACAACATGAACCAGCGGCAATGTATTCCGCTTCGGCGGTGGATAAGGATACCGAGTTTTGTTTCTTGGAGGACCAAGACACAAGAGATCTACCAAGAAATTGACAAGTACCCGAAGTGGACTTTCTATCAACCTTGTCTCCGGCATAGTCCGAATCGGAGTAACCAAGAAGATCGAAAGAAGACCTCTTAGGATACCAAATGCCAAAATTTGGTGTGTGTATTAAGTATCTCACTATCCTTTTCACAGCCTTAAGATGACACTCTTTAGGGGTCACTTGATATCGTGCACACATGCACACACTTAGCATAATATCAGGACGAGAGGCACATAGAATAACAATGAACCAATCATAGAGCGGTAAACCTTTTGATCAACCGGTTCACCGTCCTTAGTCAAGTCAAGATGTCCACTAGTAGGCATGGGTGTAGACATACCTTTGCATTCTTGCATATTGAACTTCTTGAATAAGTCCTTGGTGTACTTTGTTTGAGAAACAAAGGTACCTTCCTTAGTTTGCTTGATTTGCAAATCAAGAAAGAATTTGAGTTCACTCATCATAGACATCTCAAACTTCTCCGACATTAGCTTTCCAAACTTTTCACTAAAATGAGGGTTAGTAGAACCAAATATGATATCATCAACATAAATTTGGCACACAAATAGTTCTCCATTAACCCTTTTAGTAAAAAGAGTAGAATCTATTTTTCCAATTTCAAAGCCTTTTTCAATAAGGAACTTGTTCAAGCATTTATACCACGCTCTAGGAGCTTGTTTAAGACCATAAAGGGCTTTGTGAAGCTTGTAAACATGATTAGGTTTCTTAGGATTGACAAAGCCGGGAGGTTGCTTAACATAAACTTCCTCCTCAATTTCACCATTTAGAAAGGCACTTTTAATGTCCATTTGGTACAAAGTGATATCATGGTGATTAGCATAAGCAAGTAAGATGCGAATGGACTCAAGTCTAGCAACGGGAGCATATTTCTCACCATAGTCCATACCTTCGACTTGAGTGTAGCCTTGGGCGACTAGGCATGCTTTGTTGCGGACGACTTGACCATCTTCATCTTGCTTGTTGCGAAACACCCATTTGGTACCAATGATGTTGTGGTTGTTGTCGGGCTTCTCGACCAATGTCCACACTTGGTTTCTCTCAAAGTTGTGTAGCTCTTCATGCATAGCGTTTATCCAATCCGGATCTTCCAATGCTTCTTCAACCTTCATAGGTTCAATGCTAGAGATGAATGAGTAATGTTCACAAAAGTTAGCCAAACGAGTTTTAGAGCGAGTGATTCTCCCGGTTTGGATATCATTGTAGATTTGTTCGACGGGATGGTCTTTGGCGATTCTTGCTCGAACTCGTGGAAGCTTTGGCTTGGCTTGGGGTGGAACATCCTCTTCATCTTGTTCTTCTTCTTGGTCTTCTTCATTGTTGACGTTGTCATTCTCTTGTCGTGGTGGAGAAGGAGGTTGTTGATGTTCATCTTGGTGTACTTCCTCGTTTTCTTCGTCTTGGTGTGTCCCACTTGTGGATGCTTCCGTATCAACTCTTGATTCACCTTGTCAGGTAGAAGCTTCCACTTGGACGGACGAGGTACTGTCCTTCACCTCCGTTGGACGAATATTGCCAATAGACAAGTCTTGGATTGCTTCCGAAGGGTCTTTGTCTCCTACATCAATTGGCAATTGCTCTACTTGTGAGCCGTTAGATTCATCAAACTTCACATCTACCGTCTCTTCAACCTTTCGGGTGAAATTGTTGTAGACACGGTAAGTGTGAGAGTTTGAGCCATAACCAAGTAGGAAACCTTCATGAGATTTAGGAGCAAATTTAGAACGACGATGCTTATCAAGAATGTAGCACTTTGAGCCAAATACTCGAAAGTATCCAACTTGGGGTTTGTTACCGGTGAGGAGCTCGTATGCCGTCTTGCCGAGTAGCTTGTGAAGATACAAGCGATTTGTTGCATGACAAGCTGTCTCAACCGCTTCCGCCCAAAAGTGTTTTGGAGTCTTGTACTCATCAAACATCGTTCTTGCCATCTCAATAAGAGTCCGGTTCTTCCTCTCAACAACTCCATTTTGTTGAGTCATGTACGTAGCCGAGAACTCATGTGAAATCCCTTCTTCATCAAGAAAGGTATCCACATTTGCGTTCTTGAACTCCGTTCCATTGTCGCTCCGAACCTTCTTGATCTTCACGTCAAATTGATTTTGGGCCTTCCTAGCGAAGTTTTTGAAGATCTTTTGGACCTGCGATTTGTCATCAAGAAAGAACACCCACGTAAATCTTGAAAAATCATCAACTATGACTAGACCAAATGAGTTACCACCGAGACTCTTGTAGGCATTGGGACCAAAGAGATCCATGTGAAGTAGCTCGAGTGGTCTTCTCGTGGTCATGATGTTCTTCGCGCGATGACTTCCTCCAACCTGTTTTCCTGCCTGACAAGCACTACAAAGTCTATCCTTGTCAAATATGACAGCTTTTATTCCAAGGATATGATCACCTTTAATAAGCTTATCAAGATTTCGCATGCCCACATGGCCTAGCCTTCTATGCCACAACCAACCCTTAGAAGATTTAGCAATTAAGCAAGTTCTAGGTTGAGCCTTTTTAGTGAAATCAACAATGTAAAGATCACCTCTACGTATACCGGTAAAGACCATTTTATGATTGTCTCTTCGAAACACTTGGCAGTCTACCTCAGTAAATAGGACATTGAAACCGAAATCAGCAAGTCTAGATACTGAAAGTAAATTGTACCCAAGAGATTCAACGAGCATGACATTTTGTATGGAGCTATCATGTGAGATGGCCACCTTACCGAGGCCAACCACCTTACCCTTTGAGTTATCACCAAAGGTGACATACTTTCGAGGGCCATTGTTTTCAGCAAGCTCACGGAACATATCTTTGTCATATGATCAGTACATCCACTATCAAGGACCCATTCCTTTCCTACAGCCATGTAGCCGTGAAGGTTTGCCATAAGACCAAAGTGTCTCATCGCATCATCAAGATCATAGTCACTATCATCATCCTCATCATAGTATCCATGTTCAACATCACCTTGTGATTGATCAACTCCTAGAGAGGGTAATTCATTAGATAAATGATCATTTCTATGGTTATCTTTATGAATTCTAATAGCTTAGGAAATGATATTGCTAATGATTCCAACATCTCCTTTGGCACGCATGAGATTGGTAAACTCAAATAGACAATCACCAAAGCTAGGATCACTAGAATTCATCTTACTCAAGGCAATAGACTTATGGAGAATTTTGTCTAAGTTTTTCAAGGAATAATTTGGAAATCGTTCCTCAAGAAATCTCCATATAGTATAGGCACAATCAAGAGTAGGCAAACTAGCAATCAAAATTTTGGGCAATCCTCTAATGATAAGATTGATAGTTCTAAGATTGCGAATCATGTCAAGATCCTCTTCGGGTGTAGGATGCAAAGGATCAATATGAGGTGCACACGGGCTAGTAATGTACTTGTTCAAATGATATTCATCGAAAATCTCAAGCATTTCATTTTTCCACTCATAGAAGAACTCTCCATCAAGAACAGGCACTCTACATCTAAGACTCCCCCAAGTAGACACATTCATCTTCCTCCAAAGGTGTTTAAGCCAAGGCAATGGAGACCAAAGCTCTGGTACCAATTGAAAGGATCAAGAAGAGGTGTCTAGAGGGGGGTGAATAGACACTAATCAAGAAAAGTTGCAGTTTTTAATTCTTTAGGTTTATGTGGAGTTTAGCACAAGTTTAAACATTCACAATACATATCAAGCAAGCAAGCCAAGAGTATATGAGCAGCGGAAAGTAAAGCATGCAAGTTGCAAGAATGTAAAGGGATGGGATTGGAGTGTGCAAATGCAATTTGGATACACGGAGATTTTTTATCCGTGGTTCCGATAGGCGGTGCTATCGTACATCCACGTTGATGGAGACTTCAACCCACGAAGGATAACGGTTGCGCGAGTCCACGGAGGGCTCCACCCATGAAGGGTCCATGAAGAAGCAACCTTGTCTATCCCACCATGGCCGTCGCCCATGAAGGACTTTCCTCACTAGGGTAGATCTTCACGAAGTTGGCGATCTCCTTGCCCTTACAAACTCCTTGGTTCAACTCCACAATCTTGACGGAGGCTCCCAAGTGACACCTAGCCAATCTAGGAGACACCACTCTCCAAGAAGTAACAAATGGTGTGTTGATGATGAACTCCTTGCTCTTGTACTTCGAATGATAGTCTCCCCAACACTCAACTCTCTCTCACAGGATTTGGATTTGGTGGAAAGAAGATTTGAGTGGAAAGCAACTTGGGGAAGGCTAGAGATCAAGATTTATGTGGTTGGAATGGAATATCTTGACCTCAACACAAGTGTAGGTGGTTCTCTCTCAGAAAATATGTGTTGAAAGTGTAGGCATGTTCTGATGGCTCTCTCCATGAATGAAGAGTGGGTGGAGGGGTATATATAGCCTCCACACAAAATCTAACCGTTACACACAAATCACCAAACTCGGTGGGACAGATTCAGAGAACTCGGTCAGACCGATTTGGTTCATAATGTGACCGTTAGGTATTTCGGTGGGACCGACATGTCAACACGGTGGGACTGATATCATTAGGGTTAGGGCATAACGTAATCTCGGTGAGACCGATTACACAAACTCGGTGAGACCAATTTTGGTAATAGACTAACAGAGAGTTGGTCAGGCAAATTCGGTGGGACCGATTCGCTCATCTCGGTTAGACCGAAACATTACGAAGGGGTGACAGAGAGTTTGCATTGCAATCTCGGTGGGAGCGATTGTATATTTCGGTGAGACTGAAATTATTGCAATAGGCAACAGAGAGTTTGCAATCCTATCTCGGTGAGACCGAAAAGACTAGGGTTTCTCGCAGTGGCTATGTCAAGTGAACTCGGTGGCTCCGGATAGAAAGAATCGGTGGGTCCGAGTTTGAATTTTGGTTTGGGACATATGTGGATGTGAGAAAGTAGTTGAGGGCTTTAGAGCATATCACTAAGCACTTTGAGCAAGCAAGCCATTAAGCAACACCTCATCCCCTCTTAATAGTATTGGCTTTCCTATGGACTCAATGTGATCTTGGATCACTAAAATAGAAAATGTAGACTCCTGAGCCTTGAGCTTGAGCCAATCCTTTTTGAAGGGTGCCACATCCTCTAGTCCATGCCACTCCATTGTTGAACTTATCTGAAACATACTAGGTAGAAGCATTAGTCCAACAAGAGATATGTTGACATTAATTACCAAAATCACCCAGGGAGCACTTGTGCTTTCTGGCGTCTCACTACAAAAGATGTCAGTAGATGAGACTTGTTAAATATTATACTCTTTGCGGAGCTTATTTTGTAGAGCCGGACACATTTTTTGTGTTTGAAGGCAGCTTTGGAGTATTCGTAGGAGGAACCCGCCTTGCAATGCCGAAGACGATCTGCGCACCGGACATATCGTCATTGAAGCCTGGTTCTACCGAGGGAGTCCTGGATTAAGGGGTCCTCAGGCGTCCGGCCTATGTGACGTGGGCCGGACTGATGGGCCATGAAGATACAAGACAGAAGACTTCCTCCCGTGTCCGGATGGGACTCGCCTTTGCGTGGATGGCAAGCTTGGCGTTCGGATATGAAGATCCCTTCCTCTGTAAACTGACTCTGTATAACCCTAGGCCCCTCCGGTGTCTATATAAACCGAAGGGTTTGGTCCGTACAGGCAATCACAATCATACAGACTAGACATCTAGGGTTTAGCTATTACGATCTCGTGGTAGATCAACTCTTGTAATCCTCATATTCATCAAGATCAATCAAGCAGGAAGTAGGGTAGTTACCTCCATCAAGAGGGCCCGAACCTGGGTAAACATCGTGTTGGAAATATGCCCTAGAGGCAATAATAAAATGGTTATTATTGTATTTCCTTGTTCATGATAATTGTCTATTGTTCATGCTATAATTGTATTAACTGGAAACCGTAATAGATGTGTGAATACATAGACCACAACATGTCCCTAGTAAGCCTCTAGTTGACTAGCTCGTTGATCAATAGATGGTTATGGTTTCCTGACCATGGACATTGGATGTCATTGATAACGGGATCACATCATTGGGAGAATGATGTGATGGACAAGACCCAATCCTAAGCATAGCACAAGATCGTGTAGTTCGTTTTGCTAGAGCTTTTCTAATGTCAAGTATCATTTCCTTAGACCATGAGATTGTGCAACTCCCGGATACCGAAGGAATGCTTTGGGTGTACCAAACGTCACAACGTAACTGGGTGGCTATAAAGGTACACTACAGGTATCTCCGAAAGTGTCTGTTGGGTTGGTACGAATCGAGACTGGGATTTGTCACTCCGTATGACGGAGAGGTATCTCTGGGCCCACTCGGTAATGCATCATCATAATGAGCTCAATGTGACTAATGAGTTAGTCACGGGATCATGCGTTACGGAACGAGTAAAGAGACTTGCCGGTAACGAGATTGAACGAGGTATGGGGATACCGACGATCGAATCTCGGGCAAGTAACATACCGATTGACAAAGGGAATTGTATACGGGATTGATTGAATCCCCGACATCGTGGTTCATCCGATGAGATCATCGTGGAACATGTGGGAGCCAACATGGGTATCCAGATCCCGCTGTTGGTTATTGGCCGGAGAACGTCTCGGTCATGTCTGCATGGTTCCCGAACCCGTAGGGTCTACACACTTAAGGTTCGATGACGCTAGGGTTATAGGGAATAGATATACGTGGTTACCGAATATCGTTCGGAGTCCCGTATGAGATCCCAGACGTCACGAGGTGTTCCGGAATGGTCCGGAGGTAAAGATTTATATATGGGAAGTCCCGTTTTGGCCACCGGAAGAGTTTCGGGCGTCACCGGTAATGTACCGGGACCACCGGAGGGTTCCGGGGGTCCACCGGGAGGGGCCACCAACCCCGGAGGCCTGCGTGGGCCAAGTGTGGGAAGGGACCAGCCCCTAGGTGGGCTGGTGCGCCTCCCACAAGAGGCCCAAGGTGCAGGGAAAGGGGAAGGGGGGAAACCCTAGGCTCAGATGGGCCTAAGGCCCACCTAGGGTGCGCCCCCCCTCTCTCCCCCTCTGGCCGCCCCTTAGATGCATCTAGGGCTGGCCGCCACCCCTAAGGGGGGAACCCTAGATGGGGGCGCAGCCCCTCCCCTTCCCCTATATATAGTGGGGGGTTTTGGGGCTGCCGTAGACATGAGTCTCCCTCTCTCTTGGCGCAGCCCTACCCCTCTCCCTCCTCGTCTCTCGCAGTGCTTGGCAAAGCCCTGCTGGAGTGCCACGCTCCTCCATCACCACCATGCCGTTATGCTGGTGCTGGACGGAGTCTTCCCCAACCTCTCCCTCTCTCCTTGCTGGATCAAGGCACGGGAGACGTCACCGGGCTGCATGTGTGTTGAACGCGGAGGCACCATTGTTCGGTGCTTAGATCGGATTCGGCCGCGATCTGAATCGCTTCGTGTACGAGTCCACCGACCGCGTTCTTGCAACGCTTCCCCATCACGATCTTCAAGGGTATGAAGATGCACTCCCCTCTCTCTCGTTGCTAGTTAATCCATAGATTGATCTTGGTGATGCGTAGAAATTTTTTGAATTTCTGCTACGTTCCCCAACACATCGTGTCCCCCGTCTCCTGTTACCATCGACCTTAGACGCACAGTTTGGGACCCCCTACCCGAGATCCGCCGGTTTTGACACCGACAATGGGGGACACAACACAATAACTTGTACCAAACCAAGAAAGAGATCAAAGAAAAATGATGCAAGCACAAGCCAAGCAAATGGTAGCCAACCAAGTCAAACAAGCGCCCAAGTGCCAAGCCATTCAAATCAACCAAGCCAACGAGGAACTAGGCAACAAAGATGGAGTCAACTAGGTCTTAGAAGAGGCCGTGGTGGCGGTACAGGCCGTGCTGACGGTCTTGGCCATGGTGTTGGTAGAGGCCGTGGTGATGGTCTTGGTCGTGGTGATGGTGGTAGAGGGCGTGGTGATGGACTTGGCCATGGTGTGGGTAGAGGTCGCGGTGTGGGTAGAGGCCGTGGTGACGGTCTTGGCCGTGGTGATGGTCTTGGCCGTGGTGATGGTGGTAGAGGCCGTGGTGGTGGTGGTAGAGGCCGTGGTGGTGGTGGTAGAGGCCGTGGTGGTGGTCTAGGCCACGGTGGTGGTAGAGGCCGTGGTGATGGCTAGGCCTTGGTGGTGGCTATGGCCTTGGCGGTGGTCATAGTGGAGGAATGTTTTCTTGGCTCAATGGACCATTGCCGTATGTGACTTACTATTATCTTGTTATTTATGTTGTCATTGTCATTTTGCATAATGTGACTAAATATTAAGTTGCCATTTTTGTAGGTATGGCAACAATGAAGGGGGTGGAGGACACGGAGGGGGAAGGTGAGATGCCGGGGTGGTGGGAGCCGAAAGAAGAAGAAGAAGAAGAAGAAGAAGAAGAAGAAGAAGAAGAAGAAGAAGAAGAAGAAGAAGAAGAAGAAGAAGAAGAAGAAGAAGAAGAAGAAGAAGAAGAAGAGAGGACCTTGCTCGACGCAAAATGTGTGCTACTATGTGACCTTGTGAACCAAAATGTGTGGTACTATGTGCTATGAGTCCTAAATGTGTTTTGGACAAATCTACGTTTTCGACAAATCTATGTTTTGGACAAAATGTGTGTATGACTATGTGCTATGTCTTCTTTCTATGTTTGGACTACTATATGTGATATCACTTATGATTATGTGACATTTATGTGAACCACAAAACATAAAATGCACTCGGTATTTGAAAACAGCACATAGTGCAGCGCCCAACTCCTGGGCGTCACACAGTATAGTGCAGCGCCTTACACATGGGCGCTGCACCCTGACATAGCGATTTTTGGGCTGGAAAAGTTACTGGAAGTGTTATGTTGCTCTCTGGACTGGCATGTCCAGGTGTGCAGCGCCCAGCACATAGGCGTCACACTATACAGTGCAACGCCCCTCCCATAGGCGTTGCACATCTGGACAAGCCAGTCCAGAGAGCAACAGAGCACTTCCAGTAGCTTTTCCACCTAAAAAACCGCTAAGTCAGGGTGCAGCGCCTATGGCCTCGGCGCCACACTATACAGTGCAGCGCCTGCACTGTATAGTGTGACGCCTAGACCATGGGCGCTGCACACCTGGACATGCCAGTCCAGAGAGCAACAGAACACTTCCAGTAACTTTTCCAGCAGTGCAGCGCCCATGGGCTAGGCGCCACACTTTTAATGTGCAACGCCTATCTCTTAGGCACTGGACATATGGACATCTCTTAGAATGCACCCACCCCCCTCCCACCCATACCCACCCCACACATCCCACCCCACACAAACCCGAAGCTTAGTGCCTCTCCTCTGCCCTCCTTTCTCCCCCTCTCAAATCCTTCTCAGATCCGGAGATATTG
The DNA here is from genome assembly GCF_018294505.1 of Triticum aestivum. Classification (NCBI taxonomy): domain Eukaryota; kingdom Viridiplantae; phylum Streptophyta; class Magnoliopsida; order Poales; family Poaceae; genus Triticum; species Triticum aestivum. Next base: position 406,466,826 of record NC_057808.1, read on the forward strand.
TCCGTGGATATCGAAGCCAACCCCTCCCTTAAGGTAATCTCCTCCGATCCCCTCGTTTTCATCCATAGGAATTGTCACATTTGATCAAATCTTGCTAGTTTGGGGAAACCCTAGTTTTGGCTTGGATTTGGAAATTTGTGTTGAATCATGATATGTTTCTTTGCTAATTTGGCATGGTTAGGCCTCATACTATGCTAGGGTTAGGTTTATGTGTGTTTGATGTTGGTGTTAGGGTTATGCTATGGTTAGGGTTGTGGTTATTGTTAAGTGGGGGTTAGGGTTTTGTAGGCATGGCTTCATCCGGTTCCATGACGAGGCCACCATGTGCTAACCAAGAAGACATGTCGAACAAGTGGGAGGACGCATCTTTGGACAAGGTGAAGGAGAAAGATGTCAACATCCCGCCATGTTGGTGTGGAGATGTTTGCAAGGTGAAGGTGTCCACCGATCGAATGAAATCATGGACGGAAGGGCGGAGATATTTTGTATGCCCGAACTATGCTTATGATCGTGCACTTCCAACTAACGCCTATGACCAACCACCGGTAAGCTCGAGAAGTAAAATGTTAATCTCAAATGTGTGTCAACACTAACAAAAATTTTGTATGCAGACACCGCCTCCTCTATGCAAGTACTTCACGTGGATAGATCATGAAGTGCTAGAAGATGTCCAAAAGGACCAATACCAAGATTGTCTTAGGCGGCGGCAGCGGTTCGAAGAATCGTTTCGAAGAGGCTTGGAGGAAGAGCGTCGTTAGAAGGAGAGGATGGAGCGGAAGAAACGAGAGGAGGAGAGGGCACGCCAAGCGAAACTTGCTCGTGAGGAGAAGAGGGCTAGAAAGCTTGCAAAGGCTCGCGAGGCGCAAGAGAGGACTCGGCACGTGACAAGAAGGGGAAATGGCCTCGCTCTACTCAGTAGGGACTTCGCTTCGGTGCACTCGTCGTCAACTATCTTCTAATGAATGTGTCGTGAACTTGTGAGGTTATGTGAGATGTTGGTGAACTTTCTTCTAGGGCAAGCTGCCATTTGTCATTTGTAATGAATGTGTCGTGAACCATGTCGTAGTAATGTTTGAATTGTCTTAAGTTATGAACTCATCGACATAAAATTTGTGTTTGTTCAAATTGTTGTGATGCTCCAGTTATTGTAAGTATTATGATGTTCCGGTGAATTGAAATTGCTGTGAACTCTGTTTTTCCAGTAAACAGCAGTGCAGCACCCAGAACACAGGCGCTGCACTCTACGGTGCAACGCCCAAGAGATAGGCGTCACACAGTATAGTGCAGCGCCTGTATCTTAGGCGCAGCACACTGACTTAGCAATTTTCGAGTATGGTCAGTGCTGCAAGTCTTCTGTGGCTCTCTGGATAGCCATGGCCAGTTGTGCAGCGCCTAGGGGACTGGCGCTGCACTGTATAGTGCGGTGCCTCAGTGTTGGGCGCTGCACAGTACAGTGCAGTGCCTCACTGTTGGGCGCTGCAGTGCTGTTAACTGCTAAACTGCAGAAATAGATGCCATTTTGGCTGCAAACTGAACTCACAAGTACTATAAACTGCAGAAACTGAACAAAGACAGCTAATAACTTGAACATCACATAATTTAGGACAATTCAACAACACTACAAGTTCGCAAACACAAGTACCACACTAGTAAAAGTTCACCAACATATGACATAACCTCACAAGTTCATCAACCTAATGAAACGGCTATAAGAGCACTTCCATAGTAAAAAACACAAGCACTAATGCTTTCCGCGCGTGTTCCTGGTGCCACGCCTGCAGGCAATCTTCTTCTTCCTGTTAGGACGAGCCTCCTCTTCCTCCACTTCCTCCTCCGCCTCATCATCCAAGCTAGCCATCCGCGAGGTCCCTACGACCACCTTTGGGTTGCCTCTGTTATCAAAGTCGGTGGGCGTGTACCGGCATATGGGCTGCCTAGGCTTCAACATATATGCGGACCGAACTTGAGCGTCCGCCAAAGTCATGTCATCATCAAGCTCATGGCCCTATCACACAATCAAACAATATGGTGAAGACCGGCGTCGTAATCAAGTGAGAATCACATCTAAAGGATTAGTCATACCTCTTGGGTGACCGCACCCTCATCATCCAGATAAGCATATGAGGAACTCACGTCGTCCCACTGATGGTGAGATAAGGGATCTGATGGTGTACCAGACCTAGAGGCAGATGGTTCATCAAATTCGGGATCACGGCAACCGAGAAGATTCGATAACCGCCTTAACTTCTTGGCCTGACGCGGTAACATGAACAAGTGTATAAGATATCAAACTCCGCAACATATGTAACATGGACACCTGAATGCGATATGTACCTTGAGGAATGCTCGTAGTGAACCATCATCATTGCCTTCTCCAACCGGTGTCTTGTCCAAAATAGACTGGCTTTCATCAGCTGCTTTCTTGATCTCATTGCGCTGCGGATGAGAACGAATGAACACGTTAGCCATTCAAACAAGTGTAATACGGCCAACGGGAAAGTAAAGAAGGGAACACTTTACCACATAGTTAATCACCGCAACAGCAGGGACTCCTTGCCCTTCCCTGACATCTCTGTTGTACTTCCCCTTTGGTAGATCCTCAAAGTTTACGGGTTCTTCAAGAATATCCTCATTGTATGCCGGAGGGTATATCTCAACTCGAGTATTTTCAAGAAGCCATCGTATATAGTTATCAAAAGCAAGTGAGTTATGCTCACGAAGTTGGGCACGTGCACTGCTACGAGCTTGCTCCACACAAAGATGGAAGCAGGTAACATACGAAGCATGATGCTTGTCCCAGTCCTTTATCTTCTGCTGCCTTCTCCTGTCCAACCTGCATGGTACAAAACCAAACATTAGCAAAATCAAGAAGGAGTGGCGATGCTTAGTCAATACGGTTCATGCTCTCTTACCTATGAAGTGCTTTGTTCGTATCCACCCATTCCGGTGGGTGAGGCTGGAACAGACCAAACTGACGATACACGCGATGTGGCAAGTGAAACTCAACTGCCCAGTTGCGTATCAGTGGGCACCGCATGAGCCACAGATCCCTATCCCGCAAGCACATCGGGTTGATGGCAAACTCTGGAGTGTACCCTAATGTGTCATTCGCGCCATATGGCTGCCATACCACCTATGAAATAGGGCAACAACGCAACATTGATGACTATTTTTCAGGCAAGCATGAGAAATGACTGTAGTAATGTCCTCGTTACCTGCTCAGGTGTAATCGTGTCCAACTCGGCAATGTACTTTTGGTACATGAGATTGACATCTCGGATACCACATCCCACTTGTAAGCCCAAGTGGGGAGCCGTAATGCCTCTTCTTCATCCCAAGGATTAAACTTGACGCTCTTCGGGCGTCCAACAAGCAGACGCTCCCATCTCCATACAGAAAGTAGAAGCATATTACCACCAACGCCTGCACTATCTGTGATCCTACAACACGCATCGTCCAGCTGCATATGAAAGAAAACAATGTTAACTTGACAGCAAGCTTGCATTGCTAATGAAGAAATGACTTGATAACAAAATAGACCAACTACCTGTCGGTACAAGTAGGCAAGAGTCGCCGAACCTCGGCTCCATCCGCTATCGAAGACGGTCAACGCCTTCAGCCACATCCATGGAGCGTTCTTGCCCGTGGAGTCAGGAAACAAAGTCCTCGAGACAACGTACCACATATAGACACGAGCATGTGTCTGGATCACATCATCAGTGGCATCCGTAGGGCAAGTGGCAAAGTGTTCCTGAATCCACGTGAAAGCAGCTCCGGCTGCTTTCCTTTCCTTCTTCTTCTTCTTCTTCTCTTCTCCCTCCTCTACATCAGCCTCAGCCTCGGTAGGAGCCATACCGATAAGAGCAATCATCTGCTCGCGCCACCCATCGGAATTGGTGCTCATACATAGAGGCTTCCCGTCGATAGGAAGCCCGGTGATCAAGGCGACATCCTCGAGCGTCACGGTCATCTCCCCAGTTCAAAGATGGAAACTGTGCGTCTCCGGCCTCCATCGATCAGCAAGAGAGGACACTAGTGGAGCGTTGAGGTTCGGCGTGGACCGGCTGACCAACTGAATCCACAGGAGGAGTCCTGCCTGCTAGATATGTAGGGCGTGTACCGCTCATCGTAGGGCATGGCACGACCAGAGACCCCGTGATACCGAATCTTCAGAGGTTCAAGCTTCTGCAAAAAAACAAGTAATGACAAATCTTAGGGCATGTCAGTTTCAACTAAAGGCAAATTTGCAAACTATTTAGACTACTCATTATTACCATCTCCTTCTCGTGCATCATGTAGGCCCGGTGTCGTGTGTCGTAGGCATTGTCGAGAAGCCAAACCATCCTTACAAAGTTCAAACAATAAACATATATGAGTTCATCTTCATCTCAAATATCGGTATACACTAAACATCTAATATGTGTTCAACTACAAGAATCTCAACATCTCCTTCTCACACAATGAATATGTCATATGTGTTCAAATAAACTCAACATCTCATATTTCAAATAAACTCAACATCTAATATATATATATATATATATATATATATATATATATATATATATATATATATATATATATATATATATATATATATATCTAAACAAAACTAAGCATCTCATATATGTCTACAAAACTCAACATCTCATAGTTATCTATAAAAATAGGCATCTCATATATATCTAAAAAAACTAAACAATCTAGGGTTTCACTAACAATAATCATATATTGTGAACTAATCAACAACACTACGGTACTACCACTATGACTACACATCCTAAATCAAGCAATTCAAGCAATTCAAGGGTTCCATCAAATCATGGACAAATATCTAAAATGGCAACAAATTTACGGAGGAAAAGAAAGGGAACGGAGGAGTTTACCTAGTAGGAGGGATTGGAGATCGAATCCGCTGACCAAATCTTCAGATCTGAGAGGGATGTGGGGGGGGATTCGTTGGGGGCACCGCCGCTGCTCTCTGTCCAGAGAGCGGAGAGGGACAAGAACTGCCTGGTCGGGCTGGGCCGATGCGCTTTAAGTCACTGTGCATCGCCTAAGCGCTAGGCCCTGCACATTACAAGTGTGGCGCAGCGCTTAGGCGCTACACAGCTGTCTGTGGGGCCGCGTCTGGCCCCGGGCTGCTACGCTGTCAGGAGGTACGACGCCTAAGGCAAAGGCGCTGCATTATACGGCGCGGCGCCTAGCTGTCGGGCGCCACTCGAAAGGGTCAGCTATGTGAAATTTTTTCGAAAGCATGTCAAATCGTGATTTGATATCGTCCTCGGGTCAAATATGTGATTTCTGCCGGTCGTGGGTACATGCGCGCACACCTCGGGCAGGACCGCGGGAGACGTGGCGGACGGCAGTGGCGGCTCTCCTCGGGAGGAGCTCGGGCATTGAGGGGTTTGATATTTGAGATGTACTACGTGTTTGCTCTCCATCATTGTAGGGATCGGAAATTCAGAATATACTTGTTGATTGTTTTACTGTCAATTTTCTGAATATTGTTAGTGACTAACAATTCCTAATTTTGTTTATTTAGGTTGGAGAGAATATGTAAGGCTAATGTTTGAGGAGAAGGAGAGTGAAAAGATGCAAGAGTGATACATCCAAGCACTTGATTTGAGTCAAACTTGGTTTGCTGTACAGGATTCCACCGTATTTGTCCACACAAATAGTTCTTGATATTTAGTCATGATTGTTTTTCTCCATAGTTCAGTGTCTACATCTTTATTCTCCTAATATAGTCATATCGTCCTTTTTATAAAGTGCAGATGTACTTTGGCCAATTGATTTTAGTAGAGCTCCTGTTTGTACAGTATGGATGAAAAGGTGCACGGAAACATCTTGCAAAAAAATTAGTCTTGTGCTGGATGCAGTTTTATAATCAGTTTTATAACCACAACTACAGCAATCTTATTAGCCTTTTCTCATATGTATGCTAAATTAAAATGAGGCCAAATGAAAGTCCAACTCGGCGCCCGGGCTCATCTGCTCCCGAGTTACAGTAAATTCAAAAAAAAATGCTAGGAAAATTCAAAATAAACTGATTTTTTTAAACATGTTCACATGCGTGATGTCCGTGCAAAATTTCATCCCGTTTGGACATCTAGGAGCTCGTGGCAAAAAAGAGAAAATCGGTCCAAACAGTGCATGAACAGTAATCTTTCTCACAGAGCCGAATTTGTCTTTTTTGTCGCACGCTCCTTGATTGTCCAAACTCCACCAATTTTTTCACAAACATCACTCACATGAGCATCTTGCTTCCAAAAAAATCAGAATTTTTTGATTTTTTTTTCTTTTTTAATGTTTTTTTGATTTTTTGAGCAACAAGCTAGGCTTTATTCAATCGTTGGTATTGCTACCGGTATTACAGAAGTATCATGTGGTAGCCCCAACCAAATATGGCGGCCATGATCTAACTTTACAACATGCCTAGCTAGTTTATGAGGCTTGAAATTTGAGGCTCTAGATTCAAACTTAAAACAACAAGAATTAAAAGAAGATTGCCATGAAATAATCTCTTTTACGACTGCACCGTAGTTTCCACCCAACTTATCTTTAATATGCTTCACCACCTCTTGACAGTCCGACGCAATCATGAGGTTCTGGAGCCCCAGATCTTCCGCTAGCGGTAGTCCTTCCCTGCATGCCATAGCTTCGAGAGTAGGCGGATCAACAAGCCCTCTAATAACAAGCACCGAAGACCCCAGGTATTGTCCGTTGTTGTTCCTGCACACCGCAGCAGCTGCACCAACTCCACGAAAGACAACAGCGTCAACATTGATCTTAGCAGAATCACTAGTGGCCGGAATCCATTTCCTTGGTGCTGCAGTAACTGGGATGTTCATACGGGCTCGGTATTGGATTCTTCTCCTCATCCATCTTAAATAAAACAATCACGATTTCAAAAAATTGTTTGAGAATTCAAAAAATGTTCAACAACTTGTAAGAAAATGTTCATAAATTTAAAAATGTTCATGATTTCAAATAATGTTCACGAATTCTAATTGTTTTCACAAATTTGTAAAAAATGTTCATGATTTCAAAAACTTATTCTTGAATTAAAGAAATGTTCATGATTCAAAAAAAATTCATGATTTCAAAAACTTGTTCGAGAATTCAAAAACTGTTCAAAAATTTGTAAAAAAGTGTTCATAAATTTAAAAATGTTCATGATTTTAAATAATGTTCACGAATTCTAAAAATGTTCACAAATTTGTAAAAAATGTTCATGATTTCAAAAAGTTATTATTGAAGTAAAGAAATGTTCATGCTTCAGAAAAATGTTCATGATTTCAAAAAATGTTCTCGGATTCAAAAAAAATTTCATGATTTAAGAGAATGTTCAACATTTCGAAAAAATGTTTAGGATTTCGAAATAATGTTCGTTTGTTTTGAAAAATGTTCACAATTTCGAAAAAATGTTCATGAATGCTCACAATTTCAGAAAAATGTTCACAATTTTAGGAAAATGTTCGTGATTTAGGCAAAAATGTTAACGGGTTCATGATTAGAGAGATATTTTCACGAATTCGCAAAAAGCAAAACCTATTTTTTTTAAATCACATATTAAAAAATGTTCGTCATTAAAAAAATCGTCTATTTAAAAGTTTTTTGTAAATTAAAAACAAGAATAAGAATGATAACAAAAAAAGAAGAATAAAGAAAAAACTAAAAGAAAAGAGTAAAAGGATCAAAAAGAAAAAGAAAAATCGAGGGAAAATAAATAAAAAACCAAAAGAAAAAATAAAACAAAAACAGAAAACCCGGTTCATGGAAGGCTCTAGAACCTTTCGAAAACCGGTTGGGGTGAAACCCCGTATGGACCTACGCGCCGTATAGGAACCCCGGGATTTAAGATGATACAGACAAATAGAGCGTGTTTGAGAAGGCCTATTGAAATCGTGTTCCGACATACAGGGCTTGGGGGAGATGCTATTCCGCCCGCGCGCGCTGGAACGATCGGTTTCGGACAGGAACTAAACTTTCCGGGCCCACTGTTGAATTCACGGGGGATAAAATATGGAAGAGCACGGCTGACCCCATCACCTGAAATCACGGGGGCAGTGTTTTGATGGTGCGCGCACACTTGGTGGGGCCCCTGCCCTTTTAACAGCGCCCAGTAGATCGATCGTTGCAACACGCGATCGCGAAAGAGTCGTTTCGGTCCTTTACTAACACAGAGTTCCCTAAAAAAAAGCTAACACAGAGTCCATGGCAAGCACATCACGGCCGCGACCACGACCCACGCGCGCCACCACCGGCATAAATTAGCGGCAGGTCGCCTCGCTTCGGCTCCACAACGCATCGAAAAGAAATAGGGTTTCTTGCCGGTCGCCGTCCCTCCTTCCGCCGAGGTCCGCCCGGTCAACCCCAGATCATCCCCAGTACCAGTAAGTCTGTTTGTTCCACACTATGTACTATTCAAATCGTAGCACCAATCTTTTCCCTGATGTGTTTTTACTGACGGTGACTTCTCCAATTAGTACGCGGAGGGATGGCCGCGTTTGCGGTGAAGGGGTCGCTGCGAGGACCTTGCTTCTCGGCGGCCGGCCTCTCCTCCGGCCAGAACCCGCCGCGGAGCAGCGCTGCCCCACTCCCGTCCATGGTCTGGAGCACGGGCAGCGACCCAAGGCATGGGAAGCTCAAGGCCCAGGTATAGAGTAGCGCCGCCTTTTTTTTTGTCCACAAACAGCACGTTTTGTTTACTATGTTCTGGAATTTGAGGGACGACTAGGTAAGATGGTGAAATTTGGGGACTTAATTGGACAGAGGAGTTAATATTGTATGAATTGCAGAAGCTTTGGATGGTTTGAGCTAGGGTCCCGAAATTTTGAACAATTCATGCTATGTATATTGCACCATGTATATAGCCTTTTCCACTACAATTTCAGGGATTCTTTAGTTAATAATCAATGCGGCAAAATGGATTACTAAATATAGTTATAACTTATAACATTGTCTTGAAGGCAACTGAGTGGATGCGGCCAAATGATGATTATCGATATGATGTTCAACCATCACAGAGGCACACAGATTTTATTTGCCAACCTGGTCCAGCCATGCACATCGACCTTCTCAACAGGGAGCGGCTTCGTTATCCAATGGTACTTCTTATACATCTCAGTGTCTTTTCTTGTATCTTGTCGTTTGCGCTGAATTTGCAAAGTTATGCTCAATTTTGCTCCAAAGTAAAAAAAAACTAGAGTGACTGTTGCTCTGAAGTGTGTGGCAAACATCGATAAGTATGAAGTAGGAGTCTACTCAGTTAGATACATACGTCTATGGAGTAGCCAATACCTGATTATATGAAGGGGCTATATGTTAGTTCACTTGTATACAACACGGATAGGGACATTTGGAGCATAATTTATGTTCAAGTATGACTCGTTTATATGCACAAGAAGTTATGCAGGGTATGTAATTTTGCGACAATGGCAAGGATAACGATCAAGCTTAGTTATTCTTAGAACAATAGTTCATTGCATACAAAGTAGATAATGTTATGTGTATGTGTGGCGAGAGGATCTTTGCCATAATAATCTAACTTTGTCTTGAAGAATCCACACTCTTGAATAAATCACTGTGGGAGCACTTGAATGTGTAGCAATGAAGAAAGTGTCTTGTGTTGTTGCGTTGGTCATGCCTCTTTGAACTGCTGCCTTCTGCTAACACTAAGGATATTAGCCTAGTTTTTTGTAGGTTTTTGTATTCCAAAGTCAAATCACTACATGTTTTTTTGCATGCGTTCGACAAATACACCCTCTTTTAAAAGAGAGAATTGCATCTAGTGACTTTTAGTAGTGCTTGCCTAGATTGTAAGGTGATACTTGGAGCGAGTGTTGTCCCTTAGCATAAGCTTGTGGTGGCTGACTTCCGCTTTCGGATTCGTGCCCAGCGGGATAAGCGCGGCAAAGTCGCTAGAACGAAGTGGTGGAAGCTCAAGTGGGAGGCAACTGAGGCTTTCAAGGAGAGGATCATTAAGGAGGGCCCTTGAGAGGAAAGAGGTGATGCAGGCAATATGTGGATGAAAATGACAACTTGCATTCATAAGGTGGCTTTAGAGGAGTTTGGAGTGTCCACGGGAAGCAGCCACAAAGCTAAAGATACCTGGTGGTGGAACGATGATGTCCAGAAGGCTATTTAGGAGAAGAAAGATTGTTTGAGACACACACACGTGGATAGGAGTGCAAACAACATAGAGAAGTACAAGGTGGCAAAGAAGGTCGCAAAGTGAGCTGTGAGTGAAGCAAGGGGTCGGGCTTTTGAGGACCTCTACCAGCGGTTAGACACGAAGGAAGGTGAACAGGACATCTATTAGATGTCCAAGACCCGAGAGAGGGAGACTAGGGATGTTGACCAAGTCAAATGCATCAAGAATGGAGCAGATCAACCCTTGGTGAAGGACTAGGAGATTAAGCATAGATGGCGGGAGTACCAAGCTGTTCAGTGGAGAGAATGAGAACTCTACCATTGAACTGGACGACTCCTTTGATGATACCAACATGCGTTTTGTGTGGCGAATCTAGGAGTTGAGGTCAGCGAGGCTTTCAAAGGATGATAGGAGGCAAGGCGCTAGGCTCTGATTGTATCCCCATTGAGGTGTGGAGAGGCCTCGACGACATAGTGATAGTATGGATAACTAAGCTTTTCAACCTCATTTTTCGGGCAAACAAGATGCTAGAAGAATGGAGGCGGAGTATATTAGTACCAATCTTCAAGAACAAGGGGGGGATGTTCAAAGTTGTACTAATTACCGTGGAATTAAGCTGATGAGCCATACAATGAGGTGTTCGAACAAGTGATGGCAACACTGGTGACTCCCAATTAAATGGACTGCACCAAGGGTCGGCTTTGAGCCCTTGTCTTTTTTTGCTTTGGTGATGAATGAGGTCACAATGGATATACGAGATAGCCCATGGTGTATGCTCTTTGCGGATGATGTGGTGCTAGTCGATGATAGTCGGACGGGGGTTAACGTAAGTTAGAGCTATGGAGACAAACCTTGGAATCGGAAGGTTTTAG